>NC_026003.2:108574880-108650075 GCF_000442705.2 Elaeis guineensis
TGATATCTTGTCGATTGTTATATTCTGTTTTTACATGATATCCTAGTCAAGCATGGTAAAATAGAGTAAAGATGGTGTCTTGGAGGGAAAGAATATTTTGTCAAAAATTTAAAAAAAATGAATTGTATTAAACATTATGGATTAAAAACCACTAGAGCCTCTATTATTAATTATTGTAGCCCAATCTGATGAAGAGGTGTGCTCCATCTCTAATTTTTCTCTAGCGGGAAGGACAAGATTTTACCCATGCACATAGGAATGTTACATCCCGCCATTGCACATAACTGGTCATATATATGAGGGCCTGCACATTGTATCAGCACCTCCATGGATCGCGTCTAGGGAAATTCTTCGTGCACCGTGGGGTGGTAGGAGGAAATCTGATGTGGAGTACACCATCTTGTCCAATTGATCCACATAGCCACCACTTTTTACATCATATTAATGTCCATAGTTTCTTTTTTATTTAAATTTTAATTTAATGAACAAAATACCCCTACTCTTTAGAAAAATTAAACATCTCTGACATATTATGACATGATGCATCATATTAGGACATCCTGTAGAAAAAAATTATGATATCTTATATATTATTATGTTTTCGCATTAAAGTCATAATTTGGCCCAAGATGTCATAATATGAAAGTATTTTTGTCCAAATATTTTTTCTGACGCATATTTAATGCCTGTAATTTTATTTTTTTTTAAAATTTTGAATGATGAAAATATCTTTGTACTTTGAAACAAATTATGACATCCTGTGCTAATCATCTATATATTTGATATCCCAAGAAAAAAAATTATGAATCTTGTATGTAGGATGTCATAATTTGGACACAAGATGTTATAATTCTTCTTAAGAGTAGAGATTTTTATCATTCAAAATTTCAAACAAAAAAAAAAACTGTAGGTATTAAATGTGTTATTGAAAAGCAATGCTACGTGGACCAATCGAAAAGATGGTACACTCCAGGTTAGATTTCTACACCACCCCGGTGCAAAAAAATTCTTCATCACATTTATGCAATATACGGGCCTTGGCTATAAGATCTTGTCCATGGACCAACCGATTGCGTGTAATGATATGAAAAATTCCCATGGGTGTAGACTTCCACAATCATGTCAGAATATTTTTCTTTTTTTTTGTCCTAAACCAAATTTATTAAACATTCTTGAATATATACATCTATAGCTATCAAAAAATAAGATGTTTAACAAATTAGCAGGATTATCTTGAGGATCCATACTGACTATATATTTAATACTATATTGATTTTCGCTTGAAAGATATTGAGATTCTATAAGCCAAAGAATCCAAATAATATCTTCTAGCTAGTCTTTTTGGATAGATCATGAATTATTACAAATAATATCAGAGTAGACCCTACCCCATAACTCATGTGGATCAGAAGTATTTGCAGTGCAGGTTCATCGAGTTGACCATAATCAAGTCAGTATCCATACGGACATATTTAGTCTCATATCTATTATTCGCTAGAAAGATCTTAATATTTATACAAGATTGGAGAACCAAATAAACTTTCTGACTAGTCTTTTTAAGTGAGGCCATGTTTGTTACAATATTATGATAGCTAGCCATAAGACAACACATATATGATTAGCAATATATGACGCCATCCAGCTATAGCACTTATCCTCTATAGATATATTTTACCTTGAAAGATTGAAAAATGCTATATTCTTCTACAATCTTGTCTCAGAGGATGAATATCGATTCTAGAAGTAATTGAACTAGAAACTATCTAACCACCATCAAGGAGTCCCCTTCTACTATAACATGAGAAGCCTTCAAAATTGTACTTGTATGGATATAGTTTCCCATTTGCTTGCAACTCTCTCATTGGAATAGTAGTATTAAATAGCGAACACTTTTGGTCCAACCAACGCACCACTTGCATATCTGATTACAAAACTTGCTCACCAAATTCATCTTTATTTAATCACAATCATCCAAGTAAACATTGAGAAAACTAGAGATGGTGGCTCCAAGAAAAGTAACACATACAGAGAACATAAAATCTGCAAAAAAAGAGCCACAGTTTTTTTCGATCATAAGATACCTTTGAGGCAATTGCAATAGTATACTCTTGTGCCCGACTAATTGCTTTCATCATAATAATTCTCAAACTCCAAGGATTTCTTGGATATAGGATCATTTCTAGCCAACCAAATAATGTAAGTAATATAAGCTATCGATATCGCCTCTGAACTTTGATTACCTCAATTTTATTTTAAATTGTTTGAAAAAAAAAAAGAATCAAAGAAAGATTCGACATATCCCAGCATTAGAAATAGGAGCTTGTCTCCAAATCTGAATTGCCAATCTATGGTGAATATATATGAGGCTCTATAAGAAAAATAGATCATATATAATGGTTAGGAATATGAAAGCTGAATGTAGAATTTATTAATATAGAAATCAATTTCAAGGTATCTTCCATATAAACAGTTCAATCGATGAATACTAATTCTCCATATCTAAGAAATCTTTTTAGTTGTGTGATGCTAGTGGCATAAGGTGTTTGCATAATTTTCAAGGTCAAGACATCAACTTTCTTGGTGCCAGAGGAGGAGATCGGTTGTGTCAAATATAATTGTGAGATTCATATGGGCATATCACTACAAGAAAAAAAAATTTCTGCGATGTTAAGAAACATCGCCAAAAGTCCCCAAAACGTTGCTGAAGTCTTTTCATGACGTTTGACATTGCGTCACTAAGAACATTATGCTAGTCGCATCGCTAATGGCTAATCATGATGTTCATCATAAAACATTGCAGAAAGGACATCAGAAGTGTGATGTATGGCCAAATTGCAGAACGTAGGTTGACTGAGCAACGTTCACTAATGTCACGAGATAAAGATCTATCATGATATTTCTGTAACATCACGGAATGTGGCTGATTACGCGATATTTCACCAACGTCGCAGAACAAAGATCTTTGCAACATTTCTCAAACATCATGGAGCATGGCTGACGCGATGTTTCACCAACATCACGGAACGAGGATCTTTGACGATATTTTTCAAACATTATGGAACGATTTCGCTAACATTGCGGAACAAGGATTTTGCAACAGTCACATTTGACTTTATTGGTAGTTCAATTATAACCTATATAAAATATTATATTTCATAAATATATATTCAAATATCAAGTAAATCATCTATTTTCAATCAACGAATCATTCATTAACAACTAAAGTATGAACTCATATGCAATTCATAATCAAGATGAACCATACACAAAATTTATAATCTAAAAATTAAATTATCTTCATCCAAAGAGACGACATCTCCAACCAAAAGCACCAAGAGATCATGTCTCTACCAAAAAATAAACAAGTCTTCATCTAAGCTACCAATTTGCCTTTAATCAAAAGCAAACAAACTCATTATCCAATTGCCTATAACAAAACAAATGAGTTCATAAGTTGACAATCAAAGTGCATAAAGCCTCTCCACCATATATTTCTCAAAACCACATCTTCACAAGTCCTTGAGTCATGGGATCCTTGCCAAAAAGAAAAACAGAATCAATTAAGTGCTTATATATACACTAACAAAATACATACATTGCTCTATTATGCTTAAAAAAATTTAGAGACGCATTAAAGAAACAACTTAAGTAACTTATGTTATAATCTGATAAAAAAATATTCTGTGATACACACAGGGCTTCCAAAATCTTTTGTTGACACTCCATATGTGCATTTTGAAGCTCCATTTATGCTTTTTGAAGCTCCATCTATGCCTTAATGTCTACAATCTCATTCTTCATCTCTTGGTTATGCTTCTGCGACTGCTCCAACTCCTCTTGAAGTCTCTTCTTAGGTCCAACTCCCAAACCATAGCTGTAATCTGATCTAGTTTTCAGAACTTTATCGCATATCTGATCTGCTATCATAGGATGGGCATCGGATATGGACTGCTCTAACACCTACATCATTTCATTCTACAAAATTTGAAGAGAATTAATTTCAAAACAAAACTAAGCTCACTTAAAATATACTCATAATTTTTTTTTGTGTAGTGTCCTCACCCATTTTGCCTCGCACTCAGGAGTCAACCATCTACCTGGAGTGTCACCAAGACCTAGGGTGTACTGAGTATGATACCATAAATTTTGATCGCACTCTTCTCCATTCAATTCATTCTCACTCTGTTTAAAAAATGAGTTACTATTGCAAGAAACTTAAATACCTAACGATATTAGTCATAATCAAAGTACAGCATCTCACAATTATACCGTATAGGTACAAAAGCTTTTGACCCGATGTTTGCTTGGTACTTGACGAAACTTTTGGACTTTTTGTTATGCTCACACGTTAGCTGAAAAGATAGAAATTTTATCTCAGTCAACCTAAAATAGATTCTTTAAAGGAGACATTTACATACAAATATAATGTAAGTATTTACTGACCTGTATCCTATCTTTGTCCCAGTAAGTGCAAAGATCCATCCACTCTGCCATGGTCACAGTACTTGACTTTGAGTCCTTTCTATAGTTAATGTAATGCATATGTAGTCAGTACCTCTGATCCTTTGACTTCAATGAAAGAATCTTTTAACACTAGCACAAACTTCTCATCTGTCCTTAACCCTTGACATCTAATTTTTGCTGTAAATAAATATTAAATACTAGTTAACAAATATGCATAGAATACAAATGCAACTATAATGACTTCTACTTACCTCTAGTTTGTCAAATACAATCTGTATCTCTTCTTCTATTAATTTGGTCTATCTAGGCTTGATAGGTTAGACATTTTGAGCTATATTACCAAGCTCATTTGATAGCTTGGTGAATTGAACAGCATTAATGGGTCGTCCTTCTTTCGTTAAGATGTTGATCTCCATTTTTTTTTGCTAAGGACTTTGTTTATCTTACTTAACCTGACCCCTCTAGTACAACCTCTTTTTTTTCATCCACCCATGCTCATGGATCCTACAAGATGAGCAAGCAACAATAAGAATGTTAATTTAAAAATATTTAGATGATATTGAACATAAATAGGCATATAATTATTCATACCTGTAAAGCTAAAACTAAAAGCCAAGTCTATGGTAGGATGTGTATGCTCGGTAGGCTCTGAACCGGTAGGTGGTGTATGGACCGGTGGCGATCAAGAGGAAGGTGGTAGAGTAGAAGTGTGATTTCTGTTGGTGTTGGATCTAGAAAGGCTGGTAGAACATGGGCTTGGCGACTGAGAGAAGGTGATGGAGCCACGATGTCACGACTTTGAAGAAGCTGCTGGTATTTAGATAGAGAAGGTACAATATCAGCTAGAGATGGAGCTAAAGGTGTGTGACTTCTGCTGGTGTCGGATCTAGAGAAGCTGATGAAACATGGCTAGTGGTGACTGAGAGGAAGCTAGTGTAGCCACGGTGCCATGGCTCTAAAGAAGCTACTGGTACCTTGACCATAACTATGATGGCAAAACCATTCTCTGGATCGATGGCTGCTGAGTAGAATGCGGTGGATCAGGAGATACTACTGAGGTGCTTAAGGGTACTTCTCTTTTTTTCTTAGACAATCCTGGTGCCATGAGAATACTATAATATATAGTCAAATAAAATCAATATTAAGATTTTAAACTAAATCAACTAAGGTTACTTCAGAAGTCAACTCGAACTGACTTCGAGTCCACTCGACTGGTCTTTGAGTCAACTCATTCTCAATCGATAGAAATATGGCTTTCTATGAGTTTTTATCTTTTGGAGATGGAGTTGGGCTAATTTTGCTTGGAGTCGACTCGATTCTACTTCGAGTCGACTCAAAAATATTTGGAGTTAACTCAATCTCAGACCGTAGAAACTAATCTTCTATCCTCTGAGATGGAATCAACTTGATTTGGTTTCGAGTCGGCTCGATACCATGCCAGTCCTACATGCATCCCAAAATGTGCCAGAGTTGACTCATTTGGCCATAAGTCGACTCGACCTCTTCAAATGGTTCTTTGCATGGAATTTAACTCCACCCTTGTCTCAATTGGCTTTTATTTCTTTTCAATGGGACTTTTATTTCTTTTTCAATGGGCTTTCTTTCTATAAAAACAATCTTAAGAAAAATTTGAAGGATATTAGTATATTTTTATGCTCTAATGTTTGGTCATTATCAAAATCATTTCTGGGGTCAACAAGTCGACCTCTTTGTTAGGGACATTAATGAATCAACCTCTATTATTTCACAAGCCAAAAACAGAAACAGATGTTTCTGTTCTATTGTAGAGGTCGACCTATGGGACGACCTCTGTGCCAGGGGACGACCCATAGGTCAACCCCTGAAACAGAAACCCCTGTAATGGTTTATTTTTTAGTCTAATTTTGGTGCATTTAATGCTCTCTAATCATTCTCCAACGGCTACTAAACTTCCTTCAACACTGATTAAAGGTATCAAGGCATTCAAAAGAGGAAAAAACTTAAGAGAATATAAGAAAAATAGGATTGAAAAGTTTTTTCAGCTCCAAGACAAAGAAGCCTTCATTACATGTCACAAATGAAATTAAATTATAAATCATTGTCATGGTCATTATCATCATCATTCTTGTTGATCATCATCTTCGATGCAATATTCTGCCAAGATATCATCTTCATACTCACTATTGCTTGTTGCTAACTCTTCAACTTCATGATGCAAATCTCGCATTGTATTCAACAAAGTATCATCTACTACATCATATTCGAATCATCTCTATCTAATGACTCTATGTGACATTCCTCAATATCTGCATGATCTTGAAGGAGTCATTTCAAGATCCTCTTCATCATCAGAATCTTCTTCTGTGGACATTCTTGCACAACATGCCAGTTTTGTCTCAGTTTTATATTTTGTAAATAATAAACTTGCTTCGCTAAGTTTGCAAGAATAAATGGATCATTTTTGTACCATAATCTGGTTACATTTATGCTTTGCATATTTTCATCGATCCTGACATTAATGTTCCTAGACCCAAGATCATACCACTTGCACTTAAAAAGAACAACATTTTTACTCTTGACATAATCTAATTGAATAATATCTATTAATACCCCATAGAAATCAATAATATCATCTCTATAGTTTTCTTTTACTGCAATATCACTATTTTACGACTTTCTACGAAAATCACGAACTTCAGTGTGGAATTACATGCCATTTGCAATACATTCCGAGTATTTTGTGTACCAAAATATGAGATCCAATATGCTAACGCATATAAAGACTCGATTACACTTCCCTCGCCGATCTATATAATATTGCCATCTACCATTATGTAAAATAATTGATATTAGTTGAATATGAGAATACAATACGTATATACACAAACAATCTCGTAGAGTTTGCATTCTCATCCGATGCTTTATCCATAAAGAAAATTGTTCTCTGTGTCTGTTCTCAACATCTAATGAACTTTGCCTCCATCAGATCAGCTCAACCTTATGCTCTCTAATAAAGAGGTATAGTTTACTATCGCATCTCTATATCGGACATTTAATAACAAATTTAGGTGGTAAGAGCTTACTTAAAATAAAGCTCCATCTCTTCACAATTGGTAAGCACATATCAATGAGCCATATCTTGCTCTTCTTTGAGAAAGAAAACAAACTGAGTTGCTTCAAATATCCTAAACTTATTGAAAAAATACTGTTATGTCACATCATTGGCTTTATCATTGTTTCGTTCATCCATATTAAAGTGGGTCATGATACGTCAAATGTACATAAAACAAAATGTTAAGCATTCCTTGACTACATACGCCTTAGCAATAGACCTTTCTAATGAGCTTTATTTCGAACAAATTTCTTTAGAGAGCCAAAAAATCTAAAATTTAAAAATTTTAAAATAATTATATAACACAAATATTGATCGATTGGCAACCATCTAAAAGAAGTTACTATGATACCTCTTAATTAGATACATCCATCGATATGCCAGGGTCCATCTAGCAAGGCTTCATTTGGCAAATGAACAACCAAATTACCATCACATCAAAGAAAGTTGATGAGAAAATCATTTCAAATTTATACAATATCAAGGATATATCTGTACACATCTTCTTGATTCATCCACAATTAAAGTTTGACGATATATTCGACAGAAGAAATCGCCCAACTCTATCAATGCAGCTGTCACATCTTCTTCAAGATTCCACACATGTCGATAGAAAGAATACTTTGTAGAGAATATGACAATCATGGATTTTAGTCCCACAATATTTTTTCTCAACATTAACATATCGAGATATATTAGATGCATACCCATTCAAAAACTTTATCCCTTTAAGAAACTCACTGAAACTCTTCTTTTCAATGTTCGATATTGTGTAGCATATAAAATGAATTAAGTAGGACCTATCATTTCTCTTCTCCAAGTGTAATTTTTTTTGAATTTTCATGTCTTCCAAGTCGAGTTAAGCATTAATAGTGTCCTTGATTTTACCTTCAAGATTTAAACAATGTACCAAAGATATTTTCATACATATTCTTTTCAATATGCATAACATCAAGGTTATGCCTCAATCTCAACTTACACCAATATGGCAACTCAAAAAGAATATATTTTTTTATCTAATTCAACTTTTCTGCTGATCTTTTATTGTTAGGATGCTTCCTATAGTCTATGTTCTTCAAATGGGATAGTTATTGATCACATCATCTCTATTTGGCAAGACAGGTGGGGATCGATAGCCACCCTTGCCATCAAACCTCTTGCTCTTCCTCCATGTATGGTCATGAAAAAAGAAAACACCGATGGCTTAAATAACCAATCTTGCTTCTCAATTTACAAGAAGAGAATATGCTCATTACAAACAGGACATGCCATATACACTTTAGTAACCCATCTAGAAATATTACCATAGGTCAAAAAATCATTAATAGTCCACAATAGAACCGCATGCATTCGAAAATTTTGGCTGTATGAAGCATCAAAAAATATCAATACCCCTTATTCCATAACTCATTCAACTCATATACTAATGGCTTTAAGTAGACATCAATGTCTCTACCCGATGCTTTCATATTCGGAATAAGCTAGTGACAGCATAAAGAATGACTCATCCATGTACATCCAAGGGGATAAATTATATGTCAAAAGAACAACAGGCCACATACTATAGGCATTAAATATTACCAAATGGATTAAAACCATCCGTTGCGAGGCCAAACCTCACATTACAGGATTTCTCTGCAAACCTCTGGATACTATTCATCAAAGTTCCTCCAAGCTTCACCATCAAACGAATGAATCATGGGTTACTCTCCATTTCTAGGCCTATCTTTGTGCTGTCTCTTTTCTTTAGCCATCTTTCTCGATATGAATAATATTCATTGCAGTCTAAACTTCAATGAAAGTACCATAAACACTTTATAGAGATCTTTTTATCCTTACCATTAATCATCCATCTCGATGTTCCACACTTTGGATAACTGTCATAATTTTGGTGCTCTTTCCAAAAGAGAGCATAGTCGTATTTACATGCATGTATTGACACATAACCCAAGCTCAAGTTTCGTAGAAAGTGATTTGCTGCATAGTAAGACTTTGACAAAGATTGACCATTAGGCAAAACATCTCTTAGCAATGACAATAGCATATCAAAAGAATTGTTACTCCATTTGTTGTATACTTTTAAATGGAGTAACTTACAATTAATGATAATTTTAAAAATTTTGTACATCTGGGATACAACTCTTCGGTAGCTTCCCATCAATAAATCATTAAAGGCGTCAGTACAAAAAATGGCTAGCATCTATAGAAGCCTCTAAGTTTTTCTCAAGGACAATTGTTAAGAAAACTACTGACGTCACATAGCAAATCTCTTATCCCATTATCATCATCATCCTCATTGAGTCATTGCCTAATTAACTCATCACTTTCTGTATCCACAAATGGAAATCTGTCTTGATTACTAAGAAATTGAAATTCTGCCCATTCACCATGAAATATCCATCGGTGTATGATTGATTCATACCAAATCTCAATAGATGATCAAAGATATTCTCTTGAGGCTCCATATAAATGTTCAAGCAATGTGAATAAGGATATCAAATTTTGCAATCTTATCCTTGTTTTGAGCCACAAAAGTCATAAATGATTTGACTCCCTTTATGTATTCGCAAGAGAACTTAACATAATTCATTCCAATGCTTATCCATATTATATATAAATATTTATTGTTAAAATCCAAACAAACTTCAGCAAATATACCATTTAAAACACATCTTTACAAAAGAAAATAGGAAATTAGGACAAATAGGAAAAAATATAGGAAAAATGCAAGAAAAATTTGAATTCTCTCAGGTGCACATGGAAATAACTAAGAAAAAAAAGATCAATAGAGAACTAAGAATGAAGTGGTGATGAACAGAGAACTAAAGAGATGAAGAATTTATGGTTTTTCTTAAGGTCCCCCTCCCCTTTTATCCACTCTGTCATGTATTTTGGGATTAAGGAAGGAGCCATACCTGAAATAGCGAACGGCGATGGTAAACGAGCGAAGATGAAAAGACCGACAATGGTGACGATGAACGATAACGGGCGAAACTAGAAGATAGAAGACCTATGTCATCATATCGGTAATGGCAGATGACGAAGACCGATGATTGGAAGATGTGATGGTAGATGGTAGATGGCATCGTCGTGTTGGTGATGAGGGCTCCCTCCCGATCGAGTGTGATTGGAAGACAGAGGAAGATGATGAGGCTTTCCTCTTTCTAAGGGAAGATGGAACCGATTGCCGATGGGGAAGACAATAAACCACATTGAAAGATGGTGATGACCGCAAACAGAAAGTCAGAAACAACCACAGCATAGGGGCTAGGGCATCGAATAGAATGGGGGAGTTGGGAATAGGAAGATGGAACGGTGGAGTCACGGGGGGAGTTGGAACAGGAAGATGGAAGAGTGAAGTTGCATTGGAAAGATAACGAAAAAAAAAAAAAATTTGGAGGCCAAACGCATCATTTCTGTCCTAAACATCACGCAAAAAGATTACAATCCGCATCATTTGGCCAAATGTCATAGAAGATCATCTCATCAGCGACGTTTCATAATGTCGCCAAAAAACTTATGTTTCTACGACGTTTCAATTTTTAAGCATCGTAAAAGACTCAAATTTCCTAATATATATTTAGTCCCACATTAGTTATTTGCTAGAATGATTTTAGATACTTATACAAGATTAAAAAACTCAAATAATACCTTATGTTATGGAGTTATATCACCTAAGTCTTTATCCTCGAAACTCCTCATCGAACATATGAACAGCCAATGACCAAGCATTATTTGGATGTCCTGCTCTTTCTACACTGAGATGGCCTCAGCTGTGCACATCATCTGTATGTCCTGCTCTTGTGGGAGAGCTCTCATTGCTATGGCCCTAACTCAGATCCCTTAGAGTTAGGAGGAAGTGGATGCCCCATTGAACTTTACCTCCAGACACAGTCCTCGACCAATTGCCAACGATCATATCATACTACTCCCGATATCTTGATCAGACTCAAGCTGATGATTTTAGAAAATCTAGGGACGTTAAGCTATTACAAGGAGAATGTGGGTCAACCTCACGGCCCTTAAATATCGGACGGTTTCAATAGAACTCCCCGATGGTTACAACAAAATGTGACACACAACTTATTCCCCTAATTGTCTATTACCTACGATCCATCGTGGGCCATGATTCTTCACAGCAGTTATCAATAATCAAGGTAATGTATACTTTTTTCATCTATAAAAAGGGATCTCAGAGGATCCTTCGATAAGCTTTTCTGAGCCAAAAAATACTACTCCTCTTGCTAAAATTCTTCCTCACTATTCCTAAAGCATCAGCTAACTTAAGCACAGAAGGTTCTCTATCAAAGAATCTCCGATGACCAAACTTTTCTTGTAGATCCTAGGAGGGCCTAATTGTCCTTCGATCACTCTCGACCCATCGAGCTCCACCTTGGACCGCCGCCAACTAAGCTACTCCTTCTCAATTCGGAACTTTGTGGCAACACCTTCCGACTAGCCTTTTTGAATGAGGTTATGGATTGTTACAAATGGTATCAGAGCTGATTCAGCCCATAAATCTACATGGACTGTAGGATATTGCAACATGGATCCATTGAGATGGATCATGGATTGATTGTAATGTTTATATATGGATGCATAAATGTAGATTCTTAATTTGACGAAGACAGCAAGACTTAAACTGGGGAGTACGTAAGGATCCATATAAAATATATTTAGTTTCATATCGATTATTCATTAGAAAGATTTTGAATATTTATAGAATTAAAAAATTTAAATAATATATTTTTATTAAATTTTTTAAATAAAATTATGAATTATTATAATAATTATAAAAAAAAAAAAAAGACCATCGATTCTGCAGCACAAGTTGGACAAGCAATCAGCGTGCATAGCCACACATTAAGGGTAGGTTTGTGCATTATGCTACTTTATATCGAAAAGCACAAAAAAGGTGATGCTATGGTTGCTCCAAGGATGCGTCGAAAATACACACTGCTTGCTAGCCGGAGAAAGAGAGCGCCTTGACAAGAGGGTGAAAAGATGACCGGCTCCTCGTATGATCTTTGTCCAGAAGGAAGAATACAAGCATTCCAGTACCTCATTTGGATTTTTTTTCAAAATATTATTTTTAATAAAAAATTCTAAAAATAGGGTTGTTTTGAAACTATTTCTGAAAATATGGTTGATTGGGCCGGTGTGTCCAAATCATAAGCTCAAAACACGAATTTATTTTCACATCATTTAAAATCGTAGGATGATCCATGATTTCATGATGACCTGACTAGAATTCCCAACATAAAAACATGAGATAGACCCACAATTTTAAAGGCTAAATCGGGTTAGACCCATGATTTTTGGAGAAATCGTGTGCATCTATCCCACGATTTCTCCTCCTTTTTTTTTTCCCCCCGCACATGCCGGCCTTTATTTTTTTTTCCGCTCCACTCTGTCGAAGAGTGCGGTGGTCGTCGGTGCTCGTGTGGAACCGCGGGAGCTCAAGTTCACCAGGCCAGGGAGGGAAGGGGAGGGATGGTGGTGGGTGGAGCCGTGGAGGGTGCGCCTGTGCCTGGGGCCAAGGAGGGGAGAGAGGAGGAGGCTTGGTGGCGCCAGAGCCGGAAGAGAGAGGGAAGTGGTTTATGGTCGCATGGAGCCGATGCGATGCAGATGGTGGTGGGGAAGGGCCGCAGCGGGGTGGCATGGATGGCTGTGACTTGGGCCTCACGAGGCAGTCGCAGATCATCGGGGGCAGCAGTGGAGGAAGAAAGGGAAGGAAAAAAAAAAAAAAAGAAAAAAATATTTGGAGAGGGGAGGGAAAAAAAAAAAAAATTATTATTTTATTATTATTAATAATTGAAGCTGCAATAGAAAAATATTAATTTTAAAATAATAATAATAATAATATTTTAAAAATAATATTTTTATTATTAATTTAAAAATACTATTTGTATAATAACATATTATTTTTAAAAATTTATTTCAAAAATTAATATAAAATATTATTTTAAAAAATATAATTTTAAAATAATAATAAGAATATTAAATATATTTTAAATAATAATAAAGTAGTATTTTTAAAAATTAAAAAAATAATATTTTAAAAAATAAAAGTAGGGAGGGATAAGAGATGAAAATAATAAAAAAAATATTATTTTAAAAAAATAAAATATTATATAAAAAAATAATATGTAAGTGAAGGATCATAAGCTTTTCTATCTCTTCGATCAAAAGGAATGGTGGCAGGGGTACCATGGGCGAGCAAGAGGCGGGCAACGAACTGAGCGAACGAGAGAGTACTAACAGTTGGCACAAGCATGACAGAAGACCGAGAGGATGCGAGCGAAGGACGAAAGGACATAAGTTCGCTAGGGCCAGAAGAGGCAAAGAGAAGGACGATCGTAGCCTGGGCCTCCCGTAGGGAAGAGGGATGCAACCATGCAGCAAACATTATTATTGTTAATCAAATAATAATATTTTATTAGTATTCAAAAATAATAATATTTATTATGAATAAAATAATAATATTTTATTATTATTACTAATAATATTTATTATTAATCAAATAATAATATTTTATTATTAATCAAAAATAATAATATTTTATTATTAATCAAAAATAATAATATTTATTATTAATAAATAATAATATTTTTTTCTTCCCTCCCCAAATATAATATTTTTGAAAAAATAACACATTACCCTTTTAATATAATATTTTATTTTTTAAAAATAATATTTTTTTATTATTGTTTTCATCTCTTATTTTCCCCAACATTTATTTTTTAAATATTAAGTTTCTAATTTTTTAAAAATACTACTTTATTATTATTTAAATAATATTTTAAAAATAATTTTTATTATTATTTTAAAAGTAATATTTTTTAAAAATAATATTTATTATTAATTTTTGAAATAAATTTTTAAAAATAATATGTTATTATACGAATAGTACTTTAAACTAATAATAAAATATTATCTTTAAAATATTATTTTAAAAAATAATATATTTTATTATTTAAAATAATATTTTCTTCTACCGCTTCAAATTATTATTAATAATAAAATAATAATATTTTTTTTTTTCTCCCCCTCTCCAAATATTTTTTTTCTTTTTTCCCCATCCCTTCCCTTCCTCCCGCCGCCCCCCCACCCTCCCTTGACGATCCTCACCGCCTCGTGAGCCCAAGTTATGGTTGTCCGTACCGCCCCTGTCGCAGCCCCGCCCCACTACCGTCCGCCACTGCACTTGGCTCTACGTGACCACCAAACCCCCTTTCCTCTCCTCTCCCAACTCCGGGCCACCAACCCTCCTCCCCTCCCCTCTTCGGCCTCGGGCGCCTTCCGTGCCTCCGCACCCGCACGACCGCCTCCGCACCCTCCGCGCCCCACCCCACCCCGCCACCGTCCCCTCCCTTTCCTCTCTCAGCTCTGTGAACCCGGCCCTCGCGCCCTATGTGAGCACCGGTGACCGCCTGCGCCCCTCTGCCTGTGCTCCTCGATAGAGCAAAGTAGGGAAAGAAAATGAAGACCGACCGCATGCGAAAAAAAAAAAAAAAAAAAGGAGAAATCATGGGATAGGGCATGATTTCACCCCGAATATCATGGGTCTGACCACAATTTAGCCTTTGAAATCGTGGGCCTATCCCACATTTTTACGTTGAGAATCTTGGCTGGCATGGTAATAAATCATAAAAAAATTTATTGTACACCATCTGTGGTGTAGAAAATCCAACATGAAGCATACTACCTCATCTGATTGGATCACGTAGCCATCACTTTCCATCACACATTTAATGCCCATTTAATACCCGTAGTTCTATTTTTTCATTAAAATTTTGGATGTCAAAAATGTCCCTTCCCCTTCGAAAAAATTATATTAAAAAAAATATATTTTTTTTAATGATGAAAATATCCTTCTCTCTTTATGATATTCTATAAAAAAATTATGACATCCTATGCAAAAAATTATAATTTCAATACAAGATGCATGATATCGATATAAAATGTCATAATTTTTTCGAAATATATTTTCATCATTCAAAATTTTAAATAAAAAATAAAATTATAAATATTAAATATATATTAAAAAATAATGATCATGTGGTTCAATATAATAAAATAGTATGCTCCATGTCAGTACAATGCGGGCGGTGTACCAAGAATTTCCTTGAGCTCATGATTTGAAAACGCTAGCCCACACAACCATAAAATAGTTGCAAAACGATCCTATTTTGAAATATTTTATTAAAAAAATAATATTTAAAAAAGAAAAATCCCCTCATTTGAGCTGAACTGTCCGGAGTTTGACCCTGCTTGTATGCTCGTTAGGTGGTGGAGGTCATTGAAAAGCATCTGACAGGGATCAGACGGTCCAACAGGATGTAAGGCTGTCAACTGTCCTCAATGGAGCATTTAAGCTCCAAGACATTGGCCTCTTTGCTTTTCTTTTCAGTGTTTTGCTTCCGTTGTCCGCCGCGCGAGGCTCCAATAATGTCCTATTTGATGATAAAAATTATTTATTGACGATTACAAGCTGCATGAAAAAGAAAAAAAAAAAAAGCTAGGAATAGGACTACTAGAATAGCTATATCACAAGCTAACTCGATTTCTGTTTGACTGCAACTAGAAATAACTTCAGAGGCGTTTATTATTGTCCATGAATAATAATAAAATAGATAAAGATGATGGCTAAGTGTTGGTATCATTATCAAATACCCATATTTATTTATTTATTGTTGATAGGATGATAGAGATCAAATGCTCCATATAAAAAGGAAAAATAAAACATAATAATAACCAACCTATCTCAAAGACTTCCAAAGCATCAGTCGCACCGCATAACACATTAGTTAGAAAATTTTGAGTCCAGAACAATCAACAAGATTCTAGAGCGTTTTTAAAGCTATTCAAGTAGCTGGCTAAATGTCATAACTTTATTAATATCCAACCATGCTTCTATATATATCTCTTTATGCGGCATGAGATCATAGGAGGCATAGTGGATGAGTAAAAAAGTCATTGGTGCTGCTGCGGTTTGAACAAGTTGGAATGAACTAAGGGCTGCCTATCCATTTAGCTTGACCGATCCTAATTGATAATATGACTTGACGTACAATGTGACAGCATTAAGATACAAGTCTACACTAGAGCATTCAAATCTAGGCGTTGTCCTCCGTGACTGGGTTTGGACGAGTTAGGTTTAGCCTAGGATGGTGTGTGGGGAGGGCACAAGAGAAGTATAGTGCGTGCAAGCATGGAGAAGAAAGGCCGAGAGTTGAGCCAAATTTGGGCATGAGGTGCACACGATTCCAAATTTAGTTCTGGCCCAACCTCGTGTTGGAACATTTAAATTTGCAGCCTAACATTTCATCTCTCCACCAATAGTCCCAACCAATTGTTTGACTGCTTAAATGCCCTTGATGCCTCTTGCTTGCAGCTAGTCTGAGATGTTCATTTAGCTCACACCCACCTCGTCATCTACTCCATCTTTTATGCGAGTTCTCCACTAGACCAGAGGTTTTGGAACAAATTTAGAACCGGGGAGCTTCATCATTTCGTGTGGTATCACTTCGCCAATGCCTTTCTTACTGCATTTTTTTTCTTGCTTTAAAAGTCATAGAATTTTCCTCATAAATCTTCTGAAATCGCAAGCTGTTTAGGTTGAAGATATCTTGTTTTTGCACAATGCAACTGTAAACTTATTATTGTGTGGTTCATACGGTGGAAGTGCAATGATGACTACATCTCTTCTAATTAATTTCTTCATTTTAACATAATGGACCTAACAATAATAACACAACTTCCCGTACAGATATCAATGTCTGGCTTCCGTCACACGTGCCCATAGCTCTGGACATGATATGGCAGCATTAAACAGGAAAAACGAGTCACCCTTTACATGCTTCGGAGCACACAATACGTGAACGTTCACAAGGCTTAGCCATACATGGTTCATTCACTCGTACCACCGGTCTTTTGAGCTAATTTCATAATTAATTCTTCCAGGTTTTGCTCACTTTCTATATACGATCGCCACTTGCGTTGATTCGAACATGTTCGATGCTCTGCTTCACAGTCCTAGCAATCGAAGGCTCGTGTGGCTTAGGAAAAATTCTTAATTTCATCAGCTTTCTCATCAGAAAAGAACTACATAGAGGAACAACGAAATAACAATGAAACATGATTTTTTTTGATTTGGAATTAAGTTGCAGCAATCCAACATGGCTGAAAATGTATTAAGTTGGTACTATTACCTACCTGAGAAAAATGTCACGGATGAAATGAGTTAGTAGAATGTGACGTCCCCATCTGTCTGATATATGCTCCCAGTTCGCCTTCATCCACAACCAAGAAACAGAAACCATCAAGAATGATGTTCAGCAATTAAAGAATAAATGTGTCGTAAGCAATAATACCAGTTTTCCTTCTGCCCGTTAGAAAAATTAAATAGCGCAAATGTTGCAAAATTTGTTAACAAAGCATGAGATAATTTGATAGCATACCTAACCATTTATTGATTCTATAAGCTATTAGGAGACAATTTTTCTTCTTTCATCTTTTCGGAAGTATAGAATAAAGTGTACACAAGCAAAATTCTTAGGAGGATAAGCCGCATTTAGTGGTGGACGTCCCTTTTGCAATTGTCCTATAAATTTTTATTTAGTTTTGGAATGTCTAAAAACTTTACTCAAATTTAATAGATTTAGAGAATTGAACATGGGTACAGTATTGAAAAAAAATCAATTTCACTGATCATATAAACACTGATGCATTGAGCTAATCATAAGAATGATCCATCATTGCTGAATCAGCGACCAATAAAATTTAAAGAAATGTGATGATAGTGCACTAATATATAGCAATATAGAGTTCTCTAGAGAACCACTTACCGACACTTCTGAACTAAAACAAAAATTATGCATAGATATTCATGCATAAATGCAAAAATAAATATGACAAATATCAATATAAAAGAGTAAGGTTTTGTTTCATTCAAACAAATGTAAACAGGATGCAAATGATCTGATGCATGAAAGCATAAACCATATTACAAAAGAGATAAAGTGAAGGTTTGTCATAAAGATTTAATATAAGCAGAATGGATAAGAATAAATACAACATAAAATAATTATCAGATCAAGCAAGGTAATGTGCGACTGCCGATGCATATATTATGATCTAAAAATTGGGGGGAAATTATGTACTTTCAGCCAACTCCATGCTGTTTCACTGCCCTCAGAACTTATTCCAGCGAGTGCATAGATTACATCTTGATCACGAACCTGAAATGAAGATCATATCAACTGAGACAGCTACAATAGGCATAGGCAGTACGTCTCGATCGGCAGGTATGAGATACCTCAGAGGACAGAAGAAAATTCAGCGTTTCAAGAACAATATTAGGATCTGGACAAGATGCCATTGCACCTGTAGAAGGAGAGTGTAGGTGTAAGTCACACTTGACCGCACAATACATGATCCACATACCTTAAAAGAAAGAATATTAAAAAGATAAGAAAAGAACTTACTTAACAATTGCGCCTTCACCTGTCCTATATCGGTCTCCCTGTAAAGTTTTATAAGGGACTCAAAAACATACCTATTTGTTGTTCTGACACGTTGCATTACTGCGGTATATGTTGCCTACAAGGCAATCACCACTACAGCATTTCACTTGTAAAAGAATTACAATATGAAACAGAAACCACCAATAGTAAAATATAAAACATTTTGCAGACCTTTCTTATATCGGGAGGAAGAAGTGTGGTAGTTTTATCTTCTAAGAAGATATTAAAATGCCTAGATGCTTCCATGCATGTCATCTCATGACCTAATATACCCAACCCAAGGCAGTCCAGACCTCACCACGCATCAACATACTCAGGTGATTCTCTCCAGAACAATGATCCCACCCCAATTTCCTGTACATAAGGTTCCAATTTGTACAGATGCAGTTAAAATTAAATATCTACTTTCATTTGGTACCTAAGAAACACCAATAGGGAAATAACACATAAGACTGTGTATCTTCAACAACCATATCAAACTTGTAATTACTTGGCAGTCATCAAAATAATTTATGGTCAAAAATACTTGGAATGTAAGAGTTTTAACTTAATAACTGAAATTTGAGAAGCAAGTACCCTAGTAAACAAATCATCATGCTAATAATACATCAGGCCATCAGTCATACATATGTATGCACATAAATGTACATATGTATGCATGCACTCATGTATGTATATATGTAGGCATATGTATTTGTATAATAAACAAAGAGGCCATACGTAAGGGTGTTGACATACCAACCTTGTTTCCAATACATACATTTGCAATCTCATAAAAAAAGCATGTTATAACGCATGAGACTCACCTCACTGCGGGGTTTGATGGTTGGATGTATGCAACTTTACACCCACATACAAAGGCTATTTTTGTGTTTCAAACCCATGACTCCCAGGTCAAAATGAAGAAACCTATAGTGTTGCAGTCTCATGAAATAAATAAAGATTACATCATGGAATAAAAAACTATGCTATGTATAATATATAATAAATAAAACTATTGCATATTGACTCTCTCGCTCTCTCTCTCTCACACACACATTAGTAGACCTCCAGCCATCAGAATGAAGAATCAACCGTACAATAAACTGCAATCTGCCAACAGGAATGGTTGGAATAAGGTCTGCCATACTAACCCATACTGATTGTACATAACATACCAGTAAGGTACCACTAGGGATTCAGGTTTGGTTTGAGTATATGAATCAAACTGGTCTGTATAGGTTTGAACAGAGTGGAGCCACCCCTTAGCACCCAATATTGACCTGTATCACTTAGTTTCAGCTGATACCATGGTTGGGAGTGAGAAAAAGTGTTGAAAGCTAGTCTCCATACAAGGTGCATACCATACTGTACCAACCATACCGTATCCGTATCAGTAACATACTGGTACAGTTCTGGGTACCAGTTTTGGGACCTTGGGTTGGAAGCTAGAGAGGTAGTAGAGTGACTAGCATGCGTTGTAAAAGAGATGACCTAGGTCTAGAATCCAAGAAATGAGATAACGTTATGATCGAGTGCATGGAAATGATAAAGAGGTGTCGTGCATAAGATGGTGTGCCTATTTAGATAAGTTCAAATGAAAAGGATGTAGAGTGGAATGCGAATGACAAGGCAAGTTTGTAAGCAAGTTGAGATGTGGAAGGTTGGAACTTAGAAGACATCATATGTCATAGCCATAAAAGTGAGATGCTAGTGAATACATGATGCCATAAATAACCATACTCACGGCAGACAAAAACCTCTGAGGCAGCAGCCTTGATAATAAGGAATATAGATGGAAGAGGCAGCATGCAAAGCCACCAGGATGTGCTGGTTGACAAGCAAGGTAGGCTGGCAGGCAAAGTCTAGCAACAAAATTCTTGGACGAGCATTAAGAAATAATGTAGCACCTTGGGAATTTATGCTAGATATATGCATTCAGTTTTCCGTCATCCAAAACTTCTCTTACATCACAGAGAAATGATAATTACAGAGCTCAAAGGTAATTTAGTTGCTCCTCTAATACCTATCATCCAGTGTAACCAACCAAGCAATAAAATGTTTTACAAAAGCATGAAATATTGAACCGTCCAATTCAAGCAAGGATATCCATAATTAATTGATATAGAAGGTTGTGCATTTCTACAGATCAAAAAGCTTCAAGATGCTTACTCAGCAGACAGCTGAAGTAGACTGATGAAGTATTGTTTTAGATTTTCTGATGACTTCGAGATAACTTCGGCACAACATAAGTTGATAACTTCGGCACAGCATAAGCTGATAACTTCGAGATTCTTAGGATTATCTGTAACAAGATAATGGCATGCGTTAGGCATCTTATAGGCTGTTTGATTGTCTGTGAAATTTCCTAAAACAGATAACCATAAAAGCTGGTTTTCTGTAAAAACAGGTTTTAAAAGAACTGTAGGAGACCTGTTCTTCATAAAGCTCATTAAAACAGGTTTTAAAAGAACTGGGAGAGACCTGTGTTTTATAAAACACATAATTCAGATTTTATGGCATTTGCCATTTTTCACAAAAGTGGGTTGAATGAATAACAAACAAACATATTTTCATCAAATTCAATCTTTTTACATTCTGGATAAGCCTGTTTTAGTAAAAACTGAAAATCCAAGTAGGCTCTCAAGGGACTTTTGAGAATCCACAGGAAAGATTTCAAAGAAACATTACACTAATTAGTCTGGACAGCACTATGTAATCAAGCTCTGCTCTGTATACATCCATTAGAGACAGCAAAGAAGACAAAGGCATCATGCATGCCTCACAAAGAGCAAAGGTATCATCCAGAACACCTGCCAACAAAGCTCTTATTATTAGATAAGACTAACTTTTATACGAAGATTAGAAAATATCATGGTCCAGACTTACCATATCTCTGTTGTGGACAAGCTGTTAGCCTTGATTGCTGCCTGGAGTTTAGTAGCAAGAACATCATCATATTTCACCCTGTAAAATCCCGTTTGCTCAACATTTACTTTGACCCAGAAGTGTTCATAGTTGCATGCTTCATCAGAGATCTTTGGAATACGCCCCCTTCCATCCAACTGGCAGAGAAACTCAGATACGTCCAATTTTTGCACTCTAGATTCCAAGAGGAAACTTTTTCCAGTATCATATGAACCAATACATAATGTTACTGGAACGATCCATCGTGTATCTCCAGGAGAACCACCAGAAATGAATTGTGACTGCAAATATCAGACCTCAGACTCAGATGCAAAATAGCAATGAGCATATCAATTATTTTGCTGCTGTAAAAGATAAATGCAGCAGCATAATAATCTTTAAGGAAACAGATTGTATCCTACTGGCCCTAAAATTAGGGGGGAAAAAAAAACAGAATGTCATTTTTTGAATATTTTAAGATCAAGTGAAATGATGTAGATGGAACATTCGAAGAACAATAAGCAGATGCCTAACTAGCTCATTTGTTAATTTTGATATTCTAATAACCAATTCAAATTTCACCTAGTATGGATTTATAAGAGAAGAAACGGTATTATGGAAAGATAAGATGAAGGATTTCACCATTTATACACAGGATTGTTGACTATTGTAGGTGTTGTTTGTTCAATTGACATGCTTCCTGTATTTTTAGACATCTCAATAAATAAACATTATCCACAGAAACCAGGTAGCACACCTAAGCAGTCAAGTTTATACATCTTGTATAATGAAGACAACCATAACTAATGTGACATCTTTCCCAAAATTTAGTTTAGAGCACCAAGAGAGACAAGAGACTCGTAGCTTGGCATAAAGGTTACAATCTAAGGCACAAAGAAGCTGTTTTGAAGTCGGAGGGTTATCAAGTGATATCTACTGGTTTGCTGGTTGTAACAGATGACTGGGCCCTCATCATGTGTTTCATTTGACCTTGTGGTCTACATGCAATAAAACCAAGCAACCACAGTGGTGTCCTGTGATAATTAAAAGAGAAAACGGAATGAACAGATCTGCTGTCTGTTCAAGCAAGAAGCAACCAATAGCTCCCTAATCTTTTTTCTTTAGACTAAAGTTGTTCACTTTCTATTCTGTATTAGTTCATCACTGTTACTTGGACATTTGCATCTGTTTTGAAAACTCCACACCAACATGTAATGCAAGTTGGATATGCATCAGATATTTCAAATACGTATTGGATAATTGGTTTATGGATATATTAATATATGAAGAATCAGATTTTTTTTTTTCCAACATCAACTCTTATTTGGCTCTCACACAAATTTCATGACAAGTATTAATTGCAATTCAGTCATTCTCCATGAAATGTCGGATGAATAAGTCTAGGATTCATTACCAAATTTAGTTAAACCACCTTTCACATGTGAAATCAAGAGTGACATAATTGTGGTTATACAAGTAGATCAATCTCTAATGTTAGTGCTAACATTGAAGGAGAGCTGTCAATTATGTACAAGATGAAGTAACTTAATAAATATGTCATCTTTTAATATATTCTATACTACAACATTAAATAATTAATTGTATATTTTAATAAAATTGTTTTCTCCTACTTATCCTAATATCTTGAATTTTTGCTCTTGCCAAAAATCAGATTCTTGGACATACATTGGAATCCAAACCTTGTGCCCATGTCCAAGAAATACATTGATTTGTCGCTTAAATGCATTATTTCTTTCATCTCTCGAGGAATACCTTTGCTTGAAGACATGATTTCTATTTCTAAAGGATCATAAGCTCTATCTCATGCAAGGTTGCCAAATTGCCTAAATGGTCCAAGGCATTGACCCTGTCAAAGGCCTAGCTGGAATGCCTAGGCAGCCCAGCACGTACATCAATTGAAAAATTCCTAAACTTTAATAAGATTATATCATTTCCTATGTAATTATACATAGTTCAAGCAAGATTCACCATCTCGATACCGGGCCTTATACCAATGCCAACCTGTTACTATATTGGTACGGGGCCACTTTAGCATACTAAGTGCCAGTACGCCCTCCATACCGCATATTAGTATCGAATTGGTACAGTATGGTATGACAAACTTTGGTTCATAGAAAGCACACCATAGAACATCATATTGATAAATCGTAAAGTTCTCAACTGTTTGAGTTACACAATAGTAGAATATTTAATTACTTTAGCTTTAGTTAATTTTTTAAATGATTTAAAGTGTCTAAAGCTTCTCAAAGACAAAACTTTCGAGCATCAATTAGTATCTAGGGAATGCATTATAAACCAACTTGTTTTTTCTCTGAAAGTAAAATACTTTTTTTCCCTTAAAGAGAGAATAAACTAAAAAAATTCAATACCTTTAAGAGATCAACAAACAAGGCACTTACCCAAGCGAAAGGCAGCTCCTAGATGGCTAGGTGCTTGCCTAGGCACAAAATTCACGAACCTAGGCAGTTGGGCAGCTGCGTCACCTAAAGGCTTGGACAGCACCAGGTACCTAGGCAGCTTAGGTTGCCCAAACATGTAGCAAGGACCACTTGGACATCTAGATGGTCGACCGTGACAACCTTGATCTCAAAAGTCTATGCATGAGATCTTAAATGTCTATGATTTCATAAAATTTAGGTGATTGATCCTGCTCCAACATTTCATTTTTTTTTACTTCCAAGGGATAGACAAGAATATATCTGATTTAACAACTTAGGCAGCCTGGTAAAAGCTTGAAAATGATGACACTGTGCATAGATGGGGAGGGCAACGCTGATTGGCTACTCAGCAGGCATTTCTCCTAGCATCCAAGTGGTGCATAACTATGGCGTCAAGAGACATGATATTGCCTAAAATGTGCATAACTTGTGCATCTAAGTTATGAAAATGGCACTTCTTTGCATATAGGCTAGTTTTTCATTGCTTTATAGCAAGAAGAAATACTTCAAATATTTGAAGATAATGCACATCTTTGTTATGGTTGATGGCAATATTAGTGATGGTGAAGGCCACAGAAAGAAGAAGCATATATATTCTGTGGTCCTGGAAATACTACTCACACATGTTTATGTCAAACAAACATATAGATAATAAACAGTAAAATGGAGAGGTACATAGCAAATTTTCCTTCACGCAATCAACTAGATAGCATGCTTAGCCATGTGACTACACCAATAGGCCTACAAACATACTAGTAAATAATTCTACTCAATTACTCCAGATTTTTAATCATGAATGCTAATAAGAAATATGGCCAAATCATTTTAAATAATTGTTCCATGCCCTTGTAGCTTCATGCTTAATGAAATGAACTAAAAATTCTATTTAAAATTTGGAATGTGTAGCATTTGAGAAAATAAATGAGCTTATCTTTGTTTCACAAATAACATTCTATTTACACACTCAAACATGTTTCATAAGCAATTCTATTTTAGAAGTTGACTTTCTTAATAACCGATACATGTAATTTACTTAATAAGCCCATATAGGGATATCCATCCCCGTTTCTGAATTAAGACAGACCTGCTCAAATTCTAGCATGCAATCACTGGATTTTACATAAACAACTGGATATCCTTTTTGCTTTGTCCAAGTTTCCATCATTGCTTTCACTGGCACACCAGACTCTTCTGAAAGAGCATCCCACAGATCCTCTGTCTTTGCATTTTGACAAGCATATCTTCTTATGCAGGAGGCTAAGGATTTCTGAAATGACATACACATTGGACTAAGGATCAGCATTAGAACCATCCTACAAAACTACAAAACATAATTTTAGCAGTGCAATAACAAAAGAATAACAACAGTGTTCACCTAGCTGCATTAAGATATACATAATCATCGAGAATAACATAAATAGAAAAACAACAAGTTCATTTACATATGAGTAAACTGTTGAAGAATTTCAATATGCTAAAAATCATTTTTTTCCTTTTTGGTATCTGACAAACTTTATTTATTATGTTGCACATGACTATACAGCAACATCTCAGATGCCATGCTTATTAAGGTTTTGTTTTGGAAGAGAACATCTTATGAAATTGAATACGGTACTTCAATGATTTCTGTAATATAACGCTTTCGGAAAAAAACAGGAGCAGCATCAAAGCAGCAGTCATAGAGGTATTTTAGTTATTATGATATATCAAAGTAAAAAAATGGATGTTCTAAGTGCAGTATATTTGAGGTAAACATGATATAACTATGGATATGAGCAGAAGAATTACAAATGAAGAAGTTAACTCCTGTGAGAATAGCCAGCAAGCATTACTCATCAATACAGAGAAAAAAAATGATGTCTATTTTTCTAAAACTTTTTGTGAACCTGACATCAATTCTCAGCCTTCTCAGTCCTAGCTATATGGATTGTATCAAGTTTTACAAGATTACTTATTAATTAGCGTGAAATCCAAAATAACAATGAGTAATCACATGCAGAAAAATAAAATACAGTGATTTACGTAGTTCGCCCTTTGGCCTATGGCCATAGGCAAAAAGGGGGAGAGATTCCACTATATTAAAAGGTGGAATACAAAGAGTGTGCGATGGCTCAAATAACAAAAAGCGTGATTACAATATATAGCCACAAAATCCTAAAATAGTGAGAAAAGACCAAAATGACCAAACGGGCCAACTAAAGTCCAAAAAATGGGTCAGTTCCATATTGCGGGGGCTATGCCCCCACACCCCCCCAAGAGGACTGTGTGGTAGCGGAGGGCTTGGGCCATCAGAGACCTCATGAACAATCCACTCGTTGTCTCCTCAAAATAGTCAGATCGGGTGATAAGCTGGGTCGCACCAAAATTCAAGCCACACTCAAACATCAAGGTCTGCAATCTTAGTACCTTTTACAGTGCTGGTACATTACTAGTTCAGTACGATCAGCACAATGCACATCCCGTACCAAGAAGCACCTAACCCTCTTTTTCTATTTTTTTTTAATCACAATTCCACCCAAAACTAGATGGTACAGGCTGGTACGGTACAATAGTTTGGGCTACACCAAGTAGTTCGAGATGGTTCCACTTGTTTCGGACTAGTATGGATCAGTTTGACTCACATACCATGTTGATACCTCACTAGTACAGTCGGTATGGATTGGTATGGGTCTGTATAGCAGACCTTGTATAGCTATGCAGCTTGTATATACCTGCTCTTGAAAATGCAGCATGTTCTTCAGGATATTCTACTAATGGTTTGAGTCCTGTACTTGAATATATTGGTTTGAAGACTTGATGTGACAATGACACATTAGCCATTCTAGTCTATTATCATGTTCATATATCTATCTCCATGGTTGCGAGCATCCTCTCAGTTCATTCTAAGAACTTCGCATTTGAACTGCCGCTTGCACCATAATTATATCTTGGCCATGCTGGATTGCTGTCACTCCTTATCCAATAGCGCGTCTACTATCTCCTGCACGATCCGCCGATGATTCTTGTGGCAAACACTTATTGCTGATCAACCTCAAGTTGACAGGCATTAGAGATTGTTAGTATGATAGTTTGTCAAAGCTTATCTGAAATTACCGTCAATCAATTCACTGTCAATGCATTCTTGCATTTGCTATTCAACTTTATAACTTTATGTATGGATTTGTGTATGTGGACATCGAGTGTGCCAAACGTACAATAGGGAGTGTTGGGTATAAAATACCCACAGCCGGAACCCACGGCGGAACCGCCATCAGCAAGTGCAACTCCGCCCGGACTCCTACGGGAGCCGGGCTCCACCGCCGACAGCAAGTGCAGCCCCGCCCGGACTCCTACGGGAGCCGGGCTCCACCGCCATCAGCAAGCGCAGCTCCGCCCGGACTCCTACGGGAGCCGGGCTCCACCGCCGACGGCAGTTACAGCTCCGCCCGGACTCCTACGGGAGCCAGGCTCCACTGTCGACATCAGCGCAGCTCCGCCCGGACTCCCACGGGAGCCGGGCTCCGCTCTCAGTATCAACTGCTGGTAAGCTCAATCCGGACTCCTATCAGAGCCGGATTTCACCCTTAACTTTGTTTGCAGCGCAGCTCCGCCCGGACTCCTACGGGAGCCGGGCTCCACCGCCATCAGCAAGTGCAGCTCCGCCCGGACTCCTACGGGAGCCGGGCTCCACCGCCGACAGCAAGTGCAGCTCCGCCCGGACTCCTACGGGAGCCAGGCTCCACCGCCGACAGCAAGTGCAGCTCCGCCCGGACTCCTACGGGAGCCAGGCTCCACTGTCGGCATCAGCGCAGCTCCGCCCAGACCCCCACGGGAGCCGGGCTCCGCTCTCGGTATCAACTGCTGCTCCGCCCGGACTCCTACGGGAGCCGGACTCCGTTCATGACCCCTACCGCCTGGAGGGCCTCACCCGGGCCTCAACAGAAACCGGGCTCCGGCCGTTACCGAGCTTCAATCGACAGATCCACGCCCCCTGACAGGCCCCCAAAACGGCCACGACCCTGCTCCACTTCCTGTGGCGGACTCCGCGCAGTACCATCATTCCCTGACAAGCCGCAGTGGCCATAGCCGCCCTGCTCCACTTCCTGTGGCGGACTCCGCACAGCTCCACTATCCCCTGGCAGGCCACAGTGACGGCCACGAACCTGCTCCACCTCCTGCGACGGATACCATGCGATTCTCCTGACGACGGACGCTGCTCCACCCCTCATAACAGATTCCACGTGGCGGGTCGAAGTGATGCCCACGTATCTGCTCCATTATATTTCGCAATCAATTTCCCTGACCATGGGCGGCCCACTACCAGGCGGTTACAAACGTCGCCATCAGTCCGTTGCCTCCCCCGCCTATAAAAGGGGGACTCAGATACGTTATTCTTTAAGCTCTTTTGCCTTATCTCAAAACTCTGCTAAACTCTCCGTTCGAGCACTCCATTCTTGTTGAGGCAGAGAACTGACTTGAGCGTCGGAGGGTCTTGCCGGAGCACCCCCACCTCCGGTTTAGACTTCCCTTGCAGGTCCCGGCGGCGACCGCGGCTTCCTTAACTCCAGCTTCTCCGGCGCAGGCGGATTTTTGCACCAACAGGGAGTATTCATGCAAATGTTCTTATTGGTTAAATGCCTTCAAGAAATGGCATTCCCTCTTATACTTGTTCCTCAAATTTCACTTGTCAATGGCAAAAGTTTTACTTTAGCAAAGATTCAAAAGGTCTAGCAAGATGTAGATCAAAAACAATATATATATATATATAGAGAGAGAGAGAGAGAGTAACATGTAAAGTAAGAAATACAGCAAAGTTACTAGTGATTATTTTACAAAAAGATGTGGATTTGTTTCCAAAATTCTTCAAATCATATATGAAGCAAAATGATTAAGTGAAATAAAATCAAAGAAAAATTGTAGACAATTCTTTTTGACAATAATTTAGTAAGTCTGTAAATCACAGAATTTCTTGGCACCGAATCCTTCATTTATCATTTGAAAAGGCATAACTGAATTTGGTGAAAGTTGCTTCATGAAAGTCAAAAAAAGATTTATAAAATTCCAATATCTCAAACAAGTTCATGCATATGAACTACAGTGCTGAATCATTACCTTAACACTTAACAAAACATTTTTCCAGTTTCAAAGTTATGCAATCTAACGAAACAGAATATGGTTAAAGTAAACTTAACCTGAAATACATCATAGCCAAGATATGCTTGCAGCATTCGAATGACAGCAGATCCCTTTTTATAGCTTATTGCATGAAAAATTTCATCAATTGCCCGAGCATGGGTTACTTCTACCTGCAACTTATGCCTTGTGAAAGCAGAAAGCTTATAACATCCTCCTTTGATATGACAAATATTTTGAATTTCACATACCGATCAATCATCATGTATACAAATATAACTTTGATGTTCATTAAGATAACTGCAGGGACATCTAAAATAACTAACTTGAAAGTGACAAATACACATGCATACAATCAGAACTGTGTTTTAATTGTTAAAACTGTGTGTCCATGCCCATTCTTGTCAAGGACTCCAGCTCTGCTGACAACTAAATTGTCCTTGGGCTTCCCCATGAATCATCACCTACCTACATGCATGGTTGAGATGCGGCTCCTTGTCCACATCATTGCAGGGAGAGCCGTCCAAAGGCCATGTGCACTTGTGGACGCTGCTCCATTCATCAACATTCATTTAATAGAAGATGAAAGTTTTTTTCCCTTTTAACCTCAGCTCCTCTCGTTGGTAGCCTATTGTTCCGTGAAATAGAGGGTAGCTAGCATATTACTCATGCGATGCATGGGTGCAGTTTTTTCTTCCTTTTCTTTTTTCCCAATTTTTCTATAAATGCAATAAAGAATAAATATAATAGAATAGATAACAGAAATATAATCTAATATAATAGATATAAGAGTCTAATTATTTTCTAAATTACGAACCATATTAATAATATTATTAGTATGGGTGTCCACATGGCAGATGGAGAGCTCAGCACAAGTTCACGTGCCCAAACTGTCCACGAAGACAATTCGAGAATAGTGTGTAAAGTACCAATATTTTTTTCATAAAAAAAAATATTGATTTATGCACGCTATCTTCGAACGAAAATTCTAAGGCTTATAAATTTGTTATGCTACAATTAATATATTATTATTAAAAATATTTTTATTTTTAAAATATTTTTAAATCATGATTAAAATTAATTATATCAAACAAATAATTATATCTAACATTATATCTAATTACTAAAATAATAAATAATTACTTCTAATGGCTAAAATTTATTAAGAAAAAAATTAAAAAATATATAAATTAAAAAAATGGTTCTCACCTTCAACTCTTCCGTGAACAGTGATGGTGACAGTGACGGCAACCGACGATGGCGGTGGCGGCCCGGCGGCGGCGCGGCGGCGGCGACGGCGGCCCTACGAAACCAGACAAGCCAGGTAAGGGATCGACCTTCAACTCTTTCTCAGGTAAGAAACTGAGAAAGAAAATGAGGGAGGGAGACAGGGGATGGATGGGTCGACCAGCGGCGACTGCCTTGCAGACGCTGCGGCGGCGGGGGATGGGAGGCCGAAGCAGCAGGCGGCGGCGGGGGACGGGAGAGGGTAGGAGGCGCTCGAGGAGCTTGAGCTTGGGGAGGAGATTGGAGGGGACGTTGGTGGCGAGGACAGTAGGGCGGCGGCAGACGAAGGCGTGGAGCTGGCGAGGGGAGAGGCCGGCGTGGCGGCAGAGGAAGGCGAGGACGGCGTCAGGCTTGTCGGGGGTGGTGATGTGGAGGAGGGATTTGGAGGCGACGAGGGCCTTATCCTTGGAGTAGCCCAGACGATCCATCAGGTACTCCGCCATGAAGGGTAGAGGAGAAGAGGAGGTAGTCGTTTCGGCGGCGGCCGGCGAGGAAGAATAGGAGGAAAGTATGGAAGGAGGAAAAGGAGGGAGGAGAGGTGGCCGCCACCTTCATTTTATGGATTGGAGGGTTAGGGTTTCGAGGGATTGGAGGGAACCGGAGGGAAGGAGGCAGAGAAGAGGGAGGATTCGGTGCGCGGAGGAGAGGGTGGCGAGGCGGGAGGGAGATGGCCGGCGCGCTGGGAGGTGGGCTAGATCAGCGACGGGGGGCGGGCTCGAGCGGCGACGGTGGCGGGGAGGGAGGGCTCGACGGCGGTGGGGAGGGAGAGAGAGAGAGAGGATGGTGGCGGAGAGGGAGAGAACTTATCGGGAAGGACGACCGGCGACCAGGGAGGGAGGACTGTCGCCGGAGATTGGGGAGGGAGAAAATTTGGACGACCGCGGCGGAGATCGGGGAGGGAGAAATCAACAGGTTTATTTTCAATTAGGGCAAAATATCAAAGGGTTTTTTTTTTAATTAAAAAATATTTAGCGACGAAATACATTCGTTGCTAAAAATAAATATTCTGTCGCAAAAAAATATATTTTTTGCAACAAAAATTTTTTCGTCGCAAATGATTAATTTTTTGCAACGAAAATTTAATTTCGTCGCAAATATAAAAAATGGTCGTAAAATCAAGTTTTTCGCAACGAAACAAATATTTCGTCGCATAAAATCAAATTTTTTGCGACGTAATTATTTTCGTCGCAAAAAAAAAATTTAGCAACGAAAAATTTTTCCGTCACCAAAAAAAATATTTTTTTGCGATGAAAAAAATTTCGTCGCTAAAGATCAATTCTAGCAACGAAATTTAAATTTTCGTCACAAAATATTCAAATTTTTTCAACAAAATAAAATTTAGCGATGCAATAGTTTCGTCGCTAAATATAAATAAAATTGATCGCAAAAGCCTTTCTTTTTTGCAACGAAATATCAATTTCGTCGTAAAAAATATAATTTTTTTGCGATAAAATTTTTTTTTATCGCAAAAAAATATTTTTTTACTACGAAAAAAAATATTTCATGGCAAAAAAAATTATTTTTTGCAACGAAAAAAAATTCGTCGCTAAAAATCAACTTATAGCAACAAAAATAAAAATTTCATTGCAAAAGATATAACTTTTTGTAATACAATTTTTTTTGTCGCAAATACCTAATTTTTGGGGACGAAATTTAAATTTTATTGCAAAAGCTTAATTATTTGCGATGAAATAAATTTTGTTGCTAAAATTTCATCGCAAAAAGTCAAATTTTTTGTAGTGGAACTCCGAAGATCGACAGAGGGAGAAGGAGAAGAGTACCTTCGATAGAAGCCCCTCATGTGGTCATTGAGAACGCCGGAGAACCTAATTCCAAGAACTCCCCTCCCAAGAGGGAGGTTCTCATCGAAGATGAGCACCAGAATCTCATCCTCCTCCTCGAGGACGACCTCCTTGGGCCGTAGCTCCTGATCAAAGAGAAGGCGGCAGGATATGAGAACCCACCCAATTCCAATGGCCGATAAATAAAACTTGGAGCTTACCCTAGGGTGAGGATCGGCGGTCCGGAAAGAGACGAAACCGGAGTCGATTTCGAGGTCGAGGGCGTTGAGGACGAGGCACGGGGTGGCCTCGACGACGTCGAGGTGGACGTCGACGGCACCGGAGAAGACGCAGGCGGCGAGGTCGGGCTTGAGGGTCAGGTCGTAGCGTCTCGGGATGGCGAACTTGGGGAGGCGGGTCTGGCACTTGAAGGGGAGGACGACCGGCGATGCCATGACGCTTCGGACATAGTGAAGTGTGGAGTGGGAGAGTGGAGGAATGGCGCACATATTAATTTATGGAAAATGCTTTAGGCCAAACTTGTTGGTTTTAAAAAAAAAAAAAAAAGCCATGCGACGAAATCGGCATTTCGAGTTTACACGTCAACATTGCCTGTATTTGAATCATCCAATCTCGGCTAACGTGACATGATAACGATTGCAGCCAATCTTCTATCATCGGTAAAAAACATCTGTGAAATAAAATTTTCATAAATCAAAATTATACCCGATAGAGATCCTCCGATATTTAAGTCAGTAGAGAGTTAGTGAACAGCAGATAATGAGTAATTGAAATGATAAGGTATTAGCCCAGAATTATCCTCCATGCTGTTCATTTACCTCCTTTTAATAAATAATTCTGATGTAATCATCGAGCACGTGATTCTGCTTTTTATGATACTAAATTATCGGACCATAATCATAGAGTTAATGGATTATTTATGCCCACTAATGACTGTGACACGTAATCGATAATCGTTTATAACGGTTAGGTGTATTGAAAAGATAAGCCAACTATATGTCGGTAATAGTGGTAAATCGATGGTCCTAGAGATCCGAATGAGCATCGGTCGGTAATTCTGATATATCGATGATTTTCGATCAGAAGTTAACCAAGTTGTCTGTTGGTTGATAATAGCTGACAGTCGGTCGGTCAATCGATTGTGAGTCGACATAATGTGTTCACTCGATCGATGTAGAGTCAGAATCGAAGGTCGGTTGAATTGTCCCAACAGTTGCTCCCCGCTTTCAAGTCCAAGATGGTTCGATGTGTATATTATCACGTGATCTATCACGTTGGATGAAGGAAGACAACACATATTGCCTCGAGCCCCGATTCAGTTGCTGGCCTTTATGATTTTTGGAATACGAGAGATCTCCGATCGTTTTATTGTTTCGATAGCTCCAAAATCATCATTGGGTTGTCATTTCGATAAGATAATTTGACGTCCAGGACATCCGGACGATTTGATTCTGACTAATAGATCTGGACCATGTGTCCAAACACTATTGGATCGAAACTATTCATGCAGATAATGGTGAGGTGGCACGATCAGGAGCAAGTGCGTCAAACCGTCCGATCAATGGTCAGTCTGGATATTGCCACGTGTCGTCATCTGATGAGATTCAGATTTGATCGATTTCATTCAGACCGTTGAGGGATCCTATATATATGGGATCGCTTTCAGTCGGACTTTTACTTTACACTTGTCACCATCCTCTGCAGCGGAAGGTTCTGCCGGAAAGCTTCCCCAGTGCTAGGAGCTCCAGGGTACCCTTTTTCTGCTTCAGGTCAAGTTTTCTTGTCTTCATCCTTGGGTTCTTCTTCTCCCTTTAGGGTTTTCTTCTATAGTTTTCCATCTTTATGGCTAGGACTTCTTCTTCTCGGGATAGTCGGTCGGAGAATTCGACCGACGACTCTCCTTCGGATCCAGAAATGGAAGCTTCTTCCTTATCCAGGCCCAATGTCGAACGGCTCCAAGAGCAGTATCGTATCCCGGAGCAGTATCAGCACTTTGCCCCTGATGCAGATAGTCGGGTTGATTCTCCTCCTCTGGATCAGATCGTATTTTATGTCGAAGACCTTCGGATCGGTCTTCGATTCTCGATTTCGAAGTTCGTTTGGAATCTTCTTGACTATTACGGTCTCTGTCCTGCTCAGCTGGCTCCGAACTCCATCCGACTAATTATCAGTTTTACTTTGCTATGTCGACTCATACCGACTGAGCCTCGTCTTTCTTTCTTTCTTTCGAACTTTCTTTATCCTTTGTCCTCATCCTAAGGCCAAGGGTTGGTGGTTCTTCAACTCGAGAAAAGGTCTTTCTTTCATTACCGATCTTCCATTGTCCATTCATAGATGGAAGAATCATTTTTTTTTGTTTCTTATTCTTCTCCCTGGGGCTTTACTTCGTGCTGGGATGATCCAAGGATGGGCTCCAACGAGAATCGTTGGGTCGCCACTCCGTCTGCACCTGTGAGAGAATCCGACATTCTGTCGGAATCAATTCTCAAACCTGTTTTGATGTTGTCGGCCCTGACAACGCTTCCTGAAGCACCATCTACTGAAAATAGGACGGCGAGAGAGGATGGAGCTGCAGCAGCACCGTCGACAGCTTCATCAGTAGAGGTTCAAGTCGAGGCGGAGGTCGCGACTGAATCAAAATAGTCTACGACTGCACCAGCCGTTTTAACAGTGGAATGTTCTCGGGCGCAGTCAAGCACCGACTTTCCTGCATTCTCAAGCACGAGGTTGTCGATAGGAGATCAGGGGAAGGCATCGGCGACTTCGGTAGATAATGGATCATCGATAGGCCATCCCGTTCTTTTTGATATCAAAATTTTCGAAAGTAAATCAGCCTTGGCAAATCCAGCATTGGCCAAGCAGCTCATCCAAGCTGTTCTTCTCCCGACTGATTGGGAGAATAGGAAAAATCGGACAATAGTCGAGATGTTTTTTTCTTTTAGCCAATGATACTCGGGGTGAGTTCTTCAACATATCTTCTTTTTTTTTCTTTTTCTTTTTTATCTGATTTGATTCATTTTCTGCTTCAGTGGGCACATGACATGCACGACCTGGAGGTCGGTTATCAGAAGATTGCTAACTTCCATCGATCCTGGATGGACAAAGTGGCGGCCCCCAATGCTGAGAAGACAGTTGCCCTCGAACAACTCCAGGCAACGACTGAACGGGAGGCAAAGCTTCAGGAAGAAGTCTCTCGTTTGACTGTCGATCTACAATCCTCTGAAGCCAAACTTGAGTCGACTTTCCAGAATATCTTGTCTCTTGAGTCGCGGATCAAAAGCAAAAAGCACTCCATCCATCGGCTCCGACGAGAGAGGGATGGATGCATTAACGAGCTTGAAGCCGAACGTGAAAGATATCAGGCCACCCTGGAAAGGTTGGCACTGGCTGATGCTGAGTCGGCCTCCGCAAGAGCTGATGCGGAGTTGGCAAAAGCTGAAGCAAAGTCGACTGTTTACTTTTTGCTTTTATTTATTTCTGAACTGTACTGACTTTTTATTCTGATTATAGTCATGCAGCCGAGGATACGAGTGTCGTCTGCTGACATTCATCCACATGCCATCAAGAAGAAGGCAGCATCTGAAGCTGGCCCTTCTCGACCGCCAAAGAAGAATCAGATCGCTACTCTGTCTGCATCAGCCAAAGAAGAATCGAGTCGCTACTCCATCTGCATCGGTGAGGGAATCCGAAGAGGGGATGGACCACAAGAACATGAACAAAAGTCCACAATGATACAGGGGTACCATTATCTCCCATCATTTCATATCCCTTCATAATAAAACATATAATTAGAAGAGTTACCCATATAGTTTGTGAATACTAAAACAAGTAAACATAAAACAACACATATCAGATACCATACTAAAAATCAAGATGCCTAATCTGCAACTACTACGTATTGGTCATGTCTCAATATAAAAAGAATATACGCATGTCTATAATTCTTTAGCGGACTAAACAAATAATCAATCTCTTGCACATCACTTGAAATTTTTCTCTTTATTATCATCCTGTCATTTTGAGAGCCCTTCAATCTTAAGAATCTCATCAAACACTTTTATTTTTATCTCTTTTTCCACATTAAATGCTCCAGCCATTTGAAAGTATTTTATATGATCCCCAACCATTTGAAATACAATCACAACTTGGATAGCTCATTTGAAAGGACTTTCACCAATGGATCATCTTCAGTGCTGCCCTTTGATCTCTTTGATCTACATTGTCTAGAAGATGAAGGACCTATTGCTTGAATAGGTTAGATGTCATAGGTGACTGTATGTCAGATGCAAAACCAATCCAATCTTCTTGAATATTTTTCAAACATATATTATTATTCCAATCTACATCTGACATCTTTTCATTAACAAACTCAATAAAATTTGCTATCCCTTCTTCTCGCTTCATATTCTTTGCTACATCTGCTGGTTACTTAGCCGCTTCTCCAGTTGCTCTGTCTCTACCAAATACTATTGTCAACTGATCCAAATAGAGAAAAGATTTATTTCTAAGCCCTTTGGTATAAGGATAACTCTTTGAAAAGCAAACATCAATTTCTCTAGGTACTCTTAGCCCCCCATTTTTTCTAGCAATTGCATCATAACGAATTCTACTATCTTGTGCATAACCCTCCCAACCGGACAGAATATACATAAACTATATATTTTAAGAGCAAACATCCAAACATTTGTTGTAATTTCATTCTTTCTAGTCTAATATCTAGGTTTATCATGTTCTGCAACTCGAACTCTAATATATGTACCATCTAAAGTATCTAAATAATTCTATAATTATAAATAAAATAATAATCAATATATGTATTGTAAAATAAAAATAACTAAACTATAATTTGTATTTGGCTCTCATAAAACCAAAGTAAAATAACCTTTTATTGCCGCAGAATCTCCCTTTTGGATTAGCCAAACTTTTCTTCTACTTGACTTAGAGTAGATTTCATTTGATATATGCAACCAACTGCCCCTTCTCTTGCTTTTGATCTAGTTAATGGTAATGAGTGTGCTTGAAGCCCCTAGAGTTCTTCCTCTTTTCCTTCTCCGAGGGCAAGAATACATCCTCCGGTCGTCCACCCCAGAACACCGTCAAATGGTGTAATGATGCTTTTGGATATTGGGACAGGAATAGCACTCCCGATGCTTGCTTAAGTGCCAGCATCGACTTATTTGGTGTTGAGTGATTTAGCTCAGAGATCTCTGCATCGGATGCCTCAGAGTGTGATACCAGTCATTTCGAGACTATGTGCTGATCACTTGATGACTCTCCATCGAGAGCCAGTAACAATGGTCAAAGTCTTGGTCTCATGTCAGGTAGGTCTTTCTTCAATCGAAGCAATTAGAGGAGCAGCAGCTTGGACTTGACCGACCATAGGTAGAGGGCAGCGAAAACAGAAGTTTAATTCAACAGAAAAAGAAAGGGATTGAAGGACCTCCTCAAGTGAACTTATATGCCCTCGCTAGTAGCCCGAATTTTTCTTTATTCACAGGGCTCAATTGACTGATATAAGAGGTCTTTCATTAATTTTTGATTAAGCTCAGTATTTTCTCCTAGATAATGCATCTGCGCATCAAAGAAGAATATCCCACTAGTAAATTAGGAGACTTGCATTTTGTCTTCAAATTAATAGACTATCTAGATTCACTTTCTGCTGATCTTTATGTAGAGGAAAGGCTTACTTATCGAGCTTCCTACCACTGCTGGAATTCCACATGATTATTAAAGAGACGCACGGAATCGATAAGAAATTCTCACCTCATCCTCATTCCATTGGTTGTGAGGCAGGTAATTTTTTCTTCGAATATGCTAGGTAAGAAGTCCAAGCAAGGCCTAATCCCTCTTGCCCTCTTCCTGGAATAACTTGAATCAAGAAAGCTGGCAAACCTCCAACTACTGCTTTTTTTACTGGTGCATAGCTCTTAATAAAAATGATGAGAGTTTTATCTGCATAGACTTTAGAGAATTTAACAAAGTTACAAAGAAAGATCCCATCCCTTCCCGTTGCTGTTCCAAGATGTGATCTTAGAAGAAGGAATGACATGGACAGTGCATATGATAAGTTATTCTAGAATCGACATTTATATCATCGAAGAGGATAAGTTACCACCTTTGTCACATCATCTTGGATTTACACCTACAACTGGATGCTATTTTTATTGTGTAATGCACCCTTTGAGTAATTATTATCTTTGAGATACCAATCTTGAACCACCTCCACCGATCATCTGTTGAGTTTTCAAGTACTAGTTCTAATTTTTTAAGTAGAACCTCACGTAGGCACAGTATTTCATGAAGAACAACATTAAAATGTCTACAAACTATGGAGCTTAATTGATCGATGGAATAATAATTATGTAGATCTATTTTTTTGAATGGTGACTAAGGCTGCAAATGGATCAAGTTGATCCGTAACCCTATCCGATCCAACCCACATAGACCTAATCCGAACTATTTTAAAAGACCTGCAGATCTAGGTCGAATTCTAAAATTAAACCCATTCTATTTTTTAGGTTGGATATGGATTTACTGAATTTTGATCCAACCTGATTCGATCCAATCCGTGGAACTTTTGAGTTGATTTGGGTCTTCAGATAAATGACTCAATCAAAATCCAATATGAAATCTGAACACTCACCTAAACAATTGAATTTGAATCCATCCCAAGTCTCTCTCTCAGTCTCTTAGATACTCTCGTAAAATAATGTAATGCTCTTTTTCCATCTCTAATTGCTTTTCTCTCCATCTCCCAGGCTTCCTCCCGTTCTTGATCAATCTTCCTTCTCAAAAGATAAATTTTTACACCAACGATATTTATTACTATTTTATTAAAGTCATAGTATTGAAAAGCAGGAATTCTTAACATTTGAAAATAAAATATTAAGATAAAGGCAATTTGGCATATTACTTAGCTCTAGCTTTTATTGCATCTTATCTTATAGATTTCTTCTTCTAATTTGTTTGATGGATTTCTTTGATCTTAATTCAGATGTTTTTGTCTTATAGTTTCAAACCTTTTTTTTTTATTTTATTTATTATAACTTATTTTTTTTGTCAAGAATTTACAAGTTCAACCATTTTTATTAGTATTTGCCAATTTTTGTTGATATTCTTAAATTTTTTCACATATGTAAACAAAATTAGACTTGGTCTTTCATAGTCATAGGTCTATCTTAAACATCCGTGGTCAATTCTCTGGCCACAGGATTTGATTTCTAAAACTAAATTTTTTGGGATGGTATATCACAAGTTATAAGAAGGCAACCTTCATTGTGTTGCTTGAAAGTTCAAAACATATAGCCTCTTGAAAAGAAGTTTGGATGGGTGAATGAATCCCATGCCATTACTTACATAATTTTTTTATTATTCTTTCTTATAATTTTTAATGTTTGATTGCAACTTATGCTTACATTCTTTTCCCCAAAACTGACATCATTTGCAATTCAATACAATAAACTTTTCAACTACTTGTTTCCTATAAATGAAAGGAAGAACTGATTTATCAACAAAAAAAGTTGGTTAAGTCTAGTAATAGTGCAAATAAAGTTGCTGATAGATTTTCTACTTATTGATTTTGTTATTTATAATCCAAATCTAAATCAATCCAAAATCAGATCCGAACAGAACCCATATTTCATAGATTGAGGTCGGGCTATTTATGGATCCAACCCAACCTGAATGACCCGTTGGGTCAAAAAATTTGATCATGGATCCAACCCAATCCGACCCGATCTGATCTTCTATTAGGCTGGATTTGGATCCAATATTCAGATCTGATCAACAAATCAGATTGGATCAGCATCACTCATAATTTGATCCACCCCGATCCATTTGCACCCCTAATGGTGACCTATTGTATTTAAGAACATAGCCACCATTTCTTCCACCCTTATATCTCTACTAGCTGTCAATTTTTCAATTATTTTCAATATATCATACAATTTCATGAAACATCTCCTATCCATCCTTAAATGATTTATACAAAATTGATCACTCTCCACTATCATATGCTTAATGTTTGCAAGTCGAGTTGCATGTATATCTTTCTTCATGAGTCTCTCTAATTTCATCACCTTCTTCAGATATCAGTCTACGTATTGATCTCCTCATTCTCTTAATAACTATGACTAATGCAACCATGTAATATGCAATTAAGAACTTCATCATCACGTTATAATATATCATATGATAGCTTCAGCAACTCTTCTCTTTCTATTCTTATCTACATAATCAATAACCATCCCTGCATATACAAGTTGATTATACATAAAAATATGGTCCAAATTAATGATTGGATGAGAGGAAGAAAATCTTATCATAGAAATGATACTAAACTAATAAATAAAGAAAATATTGGAATATATGGTCCTCTTTGCAAGCATAACACAATATTTCTATATATTTAAACTTGATTACATATCTATTGAAGTTATTTCATATCTAATTTAAGCTTGATAACATGCCAAGCAAATTGTCATCATCTTTGTAAACTCTACTGCTTTAAATCATGAAGAAGAGACTTTAGACCTAAGATGGCAACTGAACCAAACTTTGGGATAAACTAAACCACTATCCATAAAGAAAATATATTCTGCACCTTGTCCACAAAGAATATGACCTTAACTTTTCAAAAGAATTCACAATAGTATTATGTGTGGACCATATACATGCATGGGTTAAGCCCTCTTCATCTCAAAAAAAAAAAAAAAAAGAATCTTGTGACATGAATACCATCAAGATTGTATGAAACAGAATCAAAAGACGGGGAGAGGACATGAGTTCTAATTTCTCCCATCTCAAACTCACCTAAATTACATCTTAGTTTAACCCCATATCTATCCTCTCTTAATTAGGAGAGTGGAAACATGTTTAAAAAGAAGAGATAGGATGGTTCGTAATACAAACTACTATTTGTGGTTTGATGATTTTATCTCAATCTAGAACTTCTTAAAATATCTTGTACCATATTTTGATTTTTAAAAAAAATGAAGAGGAAAATATTGAATAGATTATGATAAGCCTAGTTTTAACAAAATTAGCCTTAATTATCATGAATAAAATAAGATTCAATCATAATTAGATTCAACCAATATTTTTTTATACTTATATTTGAATTTTTAAAATCAATATTTGATTTTGTAATCTTATATCTTAATATAATTTCTTTTGTTAATTTGGACTCAATCTTAAAATGAAAAAAAAAATGCAGTCCCTTTGTGCCCCCATTGTATTTTACCTATACGCATCCTGGGGAGGATGCGTCCATGTCGGTGTAATCCTTAAGTCCAAGACTGGTAAAAAAAAACACCACGAGGTGGAAAAAAACCTAAGGATGGAATTGTGACTCGTGTCCTCCCTGTGACTCCATTCTACAATGTAAAACCATAGTAAATATTTATAAACAAAAATAAATAAAAGAAAGATTGATAAAATAATGTTGCATATCTTCAAGGAAGGAAGGAGAAGATGACGGCGATTAGAAAGCTGGTGGGAAGAAGAGTGGGGACTAAAATTTGAGAAAAGTGAAGGATTGAGTTATTGGATATTAATGATAGGGGCATTGAAAATGAGAAGAGGATATTTTAAAAATAAAATTAAATATTTTTTTACTGATTGATGAAAAAATGATTTAGTCTCTGTTTATGTAGGTAAGATTTTTTTTCTATTTTATGGATAAATACTACTCATGATAAAGTAACTTAACCATCTTGAAATTCATAAGAATATGGATAAGTTGGTCGATAGAAAAATTAATCATTTTTTTAAAAATATTTATCCATAAAAGAACGTCCCTTTTCTAAACTGGTATCATCCTGTGTAAGCTATAAAATTTTTTCAAGCTTTCCTTCCAACCCACAAAAAATATCTAATAATAGTGCGTAATGGAGGAATAAATTAGCGAACAAGGATAGTGTCTTCCTTTATCGGTAACAATATCTTCTTATGTTGAGAAATGAACACCACACATGCATATACAATGATTTGGATATAGACTCCTCTAAATGTCTACTATAGAAATGAAATTGTAACTTTTTTGCAGGATTCATTTCCGACCCACCAACAAGCTCTGACAAGGTCTTTTGATGTGTTTAAAGCCACCTGATGATAAATGCTTCAAATAGCAGTTTAAAGCATTTATCATCAGGTGGCTTCAAACACATCAAAAGACCTCGTCAGAGCTTGTTGGTGGGTCGGAAATAGCAGTTTAAAGCATTTATCATCAGGTGAGTTTGAACATATCGAGGCAGCTCGCGGATTGGAGTCCTTGATTCCAAAATTTCTCGTAGTACTCTGCATAGGTGAAGCTTCGATAGATGGATGGATGCTCCTCGTCAACTACCGCTTCTGCTTGTTTAATTAAAGCATTTGGAGATGGGCAATAGAAAGTAGGGACAGAGATCCTCTCGCTTGTGTTATTCACAACCACACGATGAAGCACACTTTTAAAACGATCATTACTGAGAACCTACAAGAAATATGCAAAATCTGTTAAATAAATTTTCATGATGGTTATTTATTGAAGCTAAGTGGTATGCAAATTGCACCACGCTTGTAATAAACAGACATAGCTAATTCTCCATGTCCACATACTTAAAAAAACATTTAACCATGTATATTATATTCATCTTACTCATCTTTCTTTTTGAATAATTAATTCTTAGATATTTAACAAAATAATAATTCTGATCAACTAGCCAGAAGCATAATAAACTAGTTCCATTTAAGAGAGGATTGAATTATTAAGTGAAGTTCTAATGAACTCTCTTTTTTTTTTCCACTCCTAAGTGCTGCAAGTTTACAATCCATGATGCATGCCTTTTTCTTTTCATTTATTTATAGAATATATTGCAGTGGTACCAATTATCAAAATTATATTGGTCTCAAATAACTTACCAAAATCCGAACCAAGAACTCACATGGATAGGGGATGCAACCATAGGGCTATAATCCAGTTTTGCCCAACCAAATACTCCCTCACATGCATGCAGGTACGTAATCAGTTACCCCTCCAAAGAAATTCATGACGTGGTGGTATTGTATGTAGTTTCAAATAGATAGATTTGAAAATAAATTTGGATTGTATCTTTTGCACAAAGATAAGATTATCTTCCTTCATCACTAAATCATCTTCTGTATAGATCTTAAAGTGCTACAAACTCTATCATTCATTTACTTGAATACATCTCGAAGGGACTAATAGATGATCCAACGATGGGTTTGTACTAAGGAAGATGAATATCCTTTTGTGTGAAAGATACACCCTGACACTGCAGCAACCACAATGATTGACTATAATCTTATCTTAGATTAATTTAACCTTCTCTTCTAGATGTTTTGTTCCGGGGTCAAATTGAGACCTTGCGCTGCACATGCATGTACCATTCACTATTATTCTGACAGCCAGATCACCTCTGAGTCAGTGACACATCATAGCTACTAGACACTGACAACTAATAGTTCATGCTGTAGATAACCATGTAGCCCTTACAAAATAATTAATGCAGGACCGTTCAAACTTAATTAGCCTTGTAGCACACCGAACATTCTTAGAAGTTGCACGACAATGCAGGTGCGCATATTATTTTATGGCCCATCCCATAGCAACCATCCATGGATACACAGCACTCTACGGTGCCGTGTACTCTATGATGCCATACATGCACCGCAACAGATCCTCGCTTAACGAAGAAACCTAGGTAAGGATTTGGCCTGACTTGGTCAAATACGTAACCAACCACTCTAAAGGGGCATAAGGAGATTTTTTTTTTTTAATAATGCTCACAAGGAGAAAGTAATTTTAGCTTACTACATTATTTGTAATATTTGGTTGGTAAGCAATGATCATATTTTTCAAAATATGCAGCAAAGTGTTAAACTAATTCTTCTGAAAGCATCCATCCACGCTCATAAATATCTTCAGATAGCTATTGCAGAATGATCTTTGATAGCTGGAGTAATCTGTAGCTCTTCTTTTATAATTTTTATATATCTCCAAATAATATATTTTTTCTGAGAGCCACCAATTCTGGGAGCCACCATCTTTTGCTTTCTTAAAATTAATTTTGATACCAGTGTATTGGAGAGACTTGATTTAGATGGAGCGAGTTTTGTTGTTCATGGTGCTAGTAGTCTTTTTGTAGCGGTAGGTGGTGTTAGGATATTTGATACCTTAATTCTGATAGCTAAGTTACGGACAGCTGGGATGATCTAAATTATGATGTTTATACACTACAGGCTTCAACGATTTATTTAAAGGTGACTCTATAGCGGTTATCAGATAACTCACCGATTCTCCTCCCGTTGAGGATAAGATCCATCCACTTCTATAAAATCGTTGGAGATTAATGCGATCACTATTATCTATTCATAAAGAAGCTAATAATATTGTGGATTGGATGGCACTGTATATGGCAAACCAATCACTATGGGACGTCTTCCCTCCGATTTTCTAATATTATATTTTCAGACTTCTACAGATATTTCTTTTTGTGTTTAATTTAATTAACTGAGTTATCCAAAAAAAAAAAAAAAAATGGAAAAGAAAAGGAGACCGGTACTAGCCCACGAATGGAACGAAAATGTCAACATATACCTGTATCATGTCACCGATGTTGATGACCAAGGTAGCTGGGACAGGGTCGACAGCCACCCACTTCCCGTTCCTAAGGACTTGCAAGCCAGAGACTCCATCTTGGAGGAGAATGGTGATGGCGTTGGGGTCTTTGTGGCCCGGCAGGCCGTAGGTCAGCTCCGGCTGGGGGCACGGTGGATAGTAGTTTATAGCCATGTGCTGTGCTTGCTTGCCCAGTGCCTTCACCATGTAGTCACGCTCGAGCCCCAAGCTCTCGGAGATGGCCTCTAACAGTTTCAAGGCCAGCTCTCTCACGTTCTTGCAGTACTCGCCAACAACTTGCCTGCAAGCCAATTGTTAATTTGTTCAAACGTCGGTAAATGTCAAGACTTTCAGAAGACTTTTTATCGATGACAAATTTCTAACTTTTGTCAAGGACGAGCTTCGTTTTTCTCCTACTTTTTTTTTTTTTTTCTGACTTGAAAACAAAGTGGAGACGAAAGAAGCGGAATGTGTGGGCTGCGCGGTTTGTGAGGGGGCCAAAAAGAACTGGTTGAAAGCTGCCAAACTTCCAGTTCAACCACGGTCTCTTTAACAACATTATTTCATTATGGCGAATAGGTTCTGAAAGAGTTACAAAGTGTTATCAAAGTAATGACAACATTAGTTATCAAACACTCGGATGTAATTATTTGAGTTTAAGATTATAATAGTTATAAGTGTCTGAGGTCCATCAAGTTACCTGGAACTGGTTGCGCTCTCTTCATCAGATGTCTGGAGTCTTGTAATCCTATCTTGGTTGTTCTCTTGCTCTGTTTCTGTATTTTTTTCTTTCTTTGATTCTTCTTTATTTCACTTATTCGATACATTTATTCTTGGGATTTTTTTTTTCCTTTTGTACATCTACTCACTTTAAATTGAATAAATTAAGTGGAGGAAATACCTTGCTTTCTCCGTATTTCATAAAAAAAGAAAAAAAAAATCTTAAAGATTAGTAATAGAAAAGCAACACTCATATTTATAAAATATTATTTTTGATCTATCGGTTGAAGAAAAAAATAATTTCATCTAGCATGTCAGAGGGTATTTAGGAGTTATTATTTTCTCTGTATAAATTTATTTTTATAAAATAATTATGTGATGCTCGACATATAATATATGTCCTGCTTCCTCCTTCCTCCTCTTCTTTCACTCTTTTTTTTTTTTTTTTGTTTGCGTATGTTTTGTGGGCCAAGTATGTTATTTTATTTGGTAGGATTAGAGTTTTCTTTTTGGATGAAAATTTTATTTCAAAAAAAATATAGGTTTTGTGCTAAAACATTCTTTAATCCATCTCTCCTTTCTATAGTCACATAAATAGCTTTATCTCTATAATAAAAAATTTTGCATTATTTTTTTGCCTCCCGACATCTCAAAAAATAAAATAAAATAAAATAATTATATGAAAAAAATTGTTGCCTACTATTATTTGTGTGTGTATACCAAACCATGTTCTCAACATAAATGAAATTTTTAAAGAGAAAAATATATAAACAGAAAAAACTAAAGAAATCTCAAATGCTAGAGAAGTTTTGATTTTATGTACCTAAAATATACAGGGTTGGAGGGCCACTCGTCTACATTTATTCTTGGGATTTTTTTTCCTTTTGTACATCTACTTACTTTAGATTGAATAAATTAAGTGGAGGAAATACTTTGCTTTCTCCATATTTCATAAAAAAAGAAAAAAAAACCTTAAAGGTTAGTAATAGAAAAGCAACGCTCATATTCATAAAATATTATTTTTGATCTATTGGTCGAAGAAAAAAATAATTTCATCTGGTATGTCCGAGGATATTTAGGAGCTATTATTTTTTCTGTATAAATTTGTTCTTATAAAATAATTATATGATTATATGTCCTTCTTCCTCCTCTTCTTTCCTTCATTTTTTTTTTTTGTATTTTATGGGTCAAATATGTTATTTTATTTGATAGGATTGGAGTTTTCCTTTTGGATAAAAATTTTATTTCAGAAAAAATTATAGGTTTTGTGTTGAAACATTCTCTAATCCATCTCTACTTTCTATAGTCACAAAAATAGCTTTATCTCTGTAATAAAACATTTTGTATCATTTTTTTGCCTCCCGACCCCTCAAAAAATAAAATAAAATAAAATAATTATATGAAAAAAAACTGTTGTCTACTATTATTTGTGTGTGTATACCAAACCATGATCTCAACATAAATGGAATTTTTAAAGGGAAAATATATATAAAGAGAAAAGACTAAAGTAATCTCAAATGCTAGAGAAGTTTTGATTTTATGTACCTAAAATATACAGGGTTGGAGGGCCACTCGTCTGCAAAATTCTCGAGAGGATAGCAATGGAGCCTTAAGTAATCTCTCCAGTTGCTAACTTTCTCGGTTTTCACATTGAAGCTGGTCGAGAGCCTGGTCGTTTTTTTAGGATCGTCTGAGTAGCTCTTCAACCTTTCAGACTCCGGCAAATGAAAGAATTCCTTCGCAACATGCAGCATGCCTTCAATGACATCCATAGGGATGCCATGATTCTTAACCTACAAAATCCACCAAAGACTAAATGGAAGAGAAAGCATTAAAAGGATCCTTGATGCGTTTTTTATTTTTTTATTTTTAGAAAAGATCCTTGATGCGTTAAACAGCATTTCCAAAGTACTACCTGGAAGAATCCGTCATTCTGACACGCTAAACCAATTTCTTCAACTACTTGGGGGCGATTAGCGCCAGCGAGGCCTTGAAGGTCTATAACAGGAATCGCCGCATTCGATTTCTCCACATTGAACTGGTCCGGACGGTCAGACTCTGGCCTGATGTATTTGGAGGGGACGTATTTAATATGGGAAGAAACAAGATCGCTTAAGAGAAATTTGGTAGAATCAGTGGCCATGGGAGAGGACATGTTAACTAGGAAAAAAACTTTATTATTATGTTTCTGATGACAACTGGCTCGGTCTCTCCTATAAATAGCCGGAGATAGAGTTTGATGGATGCAAATTACGTACGTGATACATATTCTTACTAAGAGGACTAATATTTTTTTTTTTGCATCCAAGCAACAAAGCTTGCGTTTATCTCAAGAAAATAATGCCTAATGCCTCGGAGATTGGTTTGAGCTTTGGCAAAGGCCCAAAAATGCCGTCTCTGGTGTTCATACGTGGTGTCGGCTACTGCCTAACTCTAACTTTTGACGACATTAGTATGGCGGATTATTTTTTTGTGCATTGTTTTTTGCGTGACACTAATCCAAACCCAATCATCATATTTTCGTGTCTATTTTAATTCTATCTCACCTTTTTCTTTTTTCTCAAAAGAAAAAAGAAAAGAAAAGAAAAAAAATCTCTCACTTATCTCTTTTGGCGATATTTTTGTGGCCAGATTTTTGTTCTTATGTTTTTCCTTTTTGTTTGCGTGTAACAACGAAAGCCTGGTGATGCGTTACCCAAATAAAACGAAAGCCTAGTGATGCAGGTAGGATGACATCAGCGACAATTTATCATTATTTGCGTCAGCCATGAGGTGGACTTCTGACGTAAGCCTCACCAAACGAGTACACGGGGAGTAGGCACCGCTTTTGGCATTCTAGTGTTTCACCCTGTAAGGGTGCCTTTTATCTTCCTTTTTTTTTTTTTTTTTTTTTTTTTTGAGGCCAGGCTCGTGGCAGCCCGCCCTGGTTGCTGGCTCCCACCGCCGACAACGGCGTCATGGTTCTGGGGAAGGGCAGCACAGCAATGGAGCCAATTGCATCGAGGTTGTAAGTTTGGTTTTGTGACATGGCAATGGAGCCAATTGCATCGAGGTTGTAAGTTTGGTTTTGTGACATGAGATTCACGTGTCATGATTTTAGTTTTTTAATAATATCAAAAATTATCATTAAAAAATTACTGTTGGATGATTTGAAATCCCACCTTTTCCATTGTGTGTTCTGTTGGGTGCTTGATGATTCGTATGGGGATCTTACCTGTCTGGTCACTGATGATCGATCTGATTGCAGCAGTCAACAGTACTAGCGGAGATGATAAGTAATCTCAAGAACTATTCTAGGCCTCGCAAGGGAAGATCGGCTGGAATCTAGTTGAAATAGGGCAGTGCAAGGGCGCATTGCATGGGTTTCGCTAAAACAATCACCAGAGAAGGTAGAGGAGCTTGTTAGGTGGTTCCTGAAGGTGGTTGAGCTCTCGGAGGAGGACGTGAGAGTGGAATCAGAAGAGTGGATGGCCTCGGTGGTAGTGCTTAGGAACCTCATCTAGAAAGTGGCAATGGAGGTGATGGCCAGGGGTTTCCGTCTTCGAGTGGGTTTAAAAGGAGATGCGGCGGGCTATAGTTTCGAGAAGGGCCACCTTTTATTCCACTTCAAGAAGGCCAGAGAAAGGGATTTGATCCTCCATCGGCCATGAGTGGTCGTCGGTCAGGCACTACCAGTGGAGCCCTGGTGGCCTGGCTTCTTCCCATCGAAGGGAGCCATCTGATTGGCCCTAATTTGGATTTGATTGCCATAGCTTTTGATGGAGCTTAGAACGGAGATGGCGATTTGGAGTGTTCTTAACTTGGTTGAGGAGCTGTCGTCGATGGATAATTGCACGGCGAAGTGGCGGACACTCAGATTTACCGAGGCTTGTGTGAAGATTGATCTCTCCCAACCACTAAGACTAAGGGTGCTAATCAAGGGACTAGAGGGCTCCTTCTAGCAAAGGTTCGTGTATGAAAACATCGACAGCATGTGTCTCTAGTGTGGGCACTTCCATTCTTTTGGAGGCGGCATGTTCGACCGAAGGTCGAGAAGGAGGTTCAATGGCCGGCTTTCGCTCACAGAACATAGTCCGAGCCAAAGGGGAGGAGGTGGGAGCAGTGGATGGAGGGTACAGAGTAGCACGACCAGCGAGTACGGGTCGATCCCACAGAGACTTGGTTTTAAAAATGATTTTCAAATCTATGCTCAAGCGAGCTTTAACAAAAATCGAAAGTCGAAAGTTGTTTGCTAAAGACAATAAGACTAAGGATCTAGGATTTTTGAATCCACTAGATCTAGATTAGGGAATTCTACCTAGAATTTTTCTTATTGATCCTAACGACTACTCCTCTTGTCTTTCCCAAGCATAGATTATGAAGGGACTAAGACCCAACGATAACCCATCAAGATTCTTTACAGGGGAGTAGTAACTAGGGTCCCTTAGGGTTTTCTCCTCCTATGCACTGAATCAAGCATGAACTATGAAGGGACTCTGACCCAACTGTAGTTCATCAAAAATTCTTGGCAAAAGAGGAAGAAAAAGAAACCCTAAGAAAAAGAAAGAACCCTATGTAAAATCCCTACTCATGATCTAGCTTCATCGCAAACCCTAGAAGGGATGCTTAGCTAGACATGATCTAAATCTACTTGCAAAATTTAAATGCAGAAAAATAAACTACCCTAATTTTATAAATTAAACTATCCTAATTGCATAAATTTAAACTGCATAATTTAAACTAACCTAATTGCATAAAATTAAATTGCATAAATTAAACTATCCTAATTGCAAGAAAAATAAATTGCATAATGTAAAGAGATGAAATTGCATAAAAATAAGATTTTATATATAAAAAAAATTTATTACAAAAACCTCAAAGCTCGAGGCTTGAAAAGAGAGCTAAAAACCCCACTATCTAGGGTTACAAGCTTGATCGGAAGGAAGAATACATAAAACAAGGGCCTTTGGGGGCTTTTTATAGGCATTTGGGGGTTATAAGGTTTTCAAAACTTTCGATGTGGGACTAAGAGGTTTTAGGGGGTTTATGGTGCGCCGATGGGTCCATGGTCCATGCGCCTGTTGCTGTGGACCAGGCGGCTAACCAGATCACCAAATCAGTTGATTTTTGACCAATTTTGATCTGATTTGACTCGGGTTTGACCCAATTGAGTCTTCTTTCTTCATTCTTCAATTTTTGGGTCAATTTAACTCCGTTTTGCATAAAATTTACGCCGTTGGAATCCTCTTTCCTTGTTCTTTCTATTGATCATCTCTTCTTCTGCAAAATATAATAACAAGTATCAATTTCTTAATAAAGTTAGATAATTTAGATATTAATTGATACTTTTTATGTCAATTTGTGATATAAATCACACCCCCCAACTTAATCATTGCTAGTCCCTTAGCAATGTACCAAAATAAGATCATATTCCAAAAAGATCCTTTCTTTGCAAATTAATTTAAGATCGAAATTCAAGAAGTTTTCTAGTATTACTAAGTAATGAGCTTCGAATTAGAATCGGTAGTCAGTCTACTTAGAAGCTTTCTTAGAGTACATGAGCACCAGGTACAGAAAGCAGAGAGTGCTTCAATTCGAGATTTTTAGAATGGTGGCACAGGGCCTGCCTTCTCTTATCATCGGAGACTTCAAATGCACTGTGGCGTTCCATGAGAAGATGGACGGTAGGTAGTATGTGGATAGTATTGATTTCAGAGAGCTTAGGAAGTTCATTGGTGGCTTGGGCCTGATTGATCTTGGTTATACCGGATCTAGATTCACCTAGTGCAATAATCGACAAGAGGCGGATAAGGCCTGGGAGAGGATTGATCGGGCACCTACCATCATTGACTAGTTCCAATGCTTTCCAAGGCACCAGGTTCAGTACCTTCTAAGGGTTGCTTTAGACCACTGCCCGCTTCTCCTCATCACTGACGGCCTGCATATGCATAGGACTACATTTAGATTTGAGAAGTTTTAGACTTTCTACCTGAGATCGTGAAATTTGATTAGAGAGGTGTAGAGGAGGCTGGTCCATGATGACATGAGATATCGGATGACCCGAAGGCTTGAGTTGGCAAGGCACAGGCTCCTTTAGTGGAACTTTCTTAAGATTGGTGATATCTTCAGATAGATCGAGGAGATAGAGGGGGACATTGTGGAGCTCCAGAAGTGAGAGGATTAGGAGGGGGCCTCCAAGAGCTTGACTTAAGGGAGCTTCATCACAAGCTCTATGTCCACTACTCTTTATTGAAATAGCAGGAAATGTTATGGAAGCAACAATCCAGGTTCAATGGATCATGGAGGCCGATCGAAACATCAGATTCTTTCACCATTCGATGATGATCCAAACGTCTACCAATCATATTAGGTAGCTGAGAGAGAGCAATAGTAGAGTGGTGGAGAACAGTGATGAGATCAGAAGATAGATACTCTAGTTCTTCAAATCACGTTGGACCACACCCTCAAGCAGGGATGCCCCATTCCAGGGGTTTTAGCCTGTGAGCCACATCTTCAATGAGAAGATTGAGGTCCTGACTTGTATGATGTCTGCTGCGAAGGTTAAGGGGCCTCTGGTCTCTTAGGAAAGATAAGGTCTCTTAAGAAGGACAAGGCCCTGGGGTCAAATGGGTTTCCCCCTCTCTTTTTTCGTCAGTACTAGCCTATTGTCTGGGGAGAGGTGGTGCAGATATTTTTGAGTCTAAGAGCTTTCCAGAGAAGTAAAACAAGATGCTAATCACCCTCATCCCAAAGAGATCTGATGTGTCTGTCCGGACACTTCAAACCGATCAGTCTTTGCACAACTCTCTATAAAGTATGTGCTAGGATCTTGATCAGACGGTTGAAGCCAATCATTCCTCGCTTGATTAGCTCAGAGTATGGTGCTTTTGTCAGTCACCGCTGCATCACCAATAATATCTTGCTTGTCTAAAAACTTATACATGATTCATGGTGTGCCCCTATTCATCGAAACCTGATGGTGATCCAACTAGATATGGAGTGGGCCTATGATTGCATGAGCTGGCATTTTTTGCGCCAGATGCTACATGAGTTTGGCTTTTAGGATGGATAGATTGACTGGATCATGAACTATGTAGAGACCCCGAGCTTTACTATCTTGATCAATAGTACCCTGATAGATTTTTTTTATATGACGGACGGACTTCGCCAAGGGTGCCTTCTTTCCTCCTACCTGTTTATTTTATATGTTGATGCTCTATTCCATACTTTGTAGATGGCTGTTCAAGGGTCGGAGCTGGAGCCCTACTAGCCCACTCCAGGGACTCAACCGCTCTAGCACCTTCTTTTTGTAGATGACTACTTACTCATTGGTCGGGTCTCAATCTGAAATATGAGGTACTTTGTGACATTGTTGAGGCCTACTATCAGCTTCTGACTAGCTTGTAAACTTACAGAAGTCTACCATCACCTTTATCCCCAAGACAAAGGTCCAGATGAAGCGGATGACTCAGGATAAGCTAGGGATCTCAAAGCAGATTGGGGCCCTAATCTATTCAAAGGTTCTTATCATGGGGTGGAGACTTCGGAGGGCCAACTGTAAACCCATGAAGCAATGGGTATGGGATCGCCTTGAGAGCTAACAAGTCAATGTCCTCTCCATAATGGGCAAAACTATCCTCATAGGATCAATATTGAGTTCCATTCTGGTCTATCTCTTAATGAACACTATTGTGTCAAGCTCTTATCTCGACGGGCTAAAGTAATAGTTTCAAAACTTCTTGTGGGGCTCAAGGCATGGCAATCATGGGCTTCACCTACTATCCTGAAAAGTGGTCTGCCAGTTTGTGCGGGATGGGGGCTTAGGGATCCAATCTCTACTGGTCAGAAAGAAGGCTATAATTGCTAAATATGCAGTTAGCTTCCTCATCTAGTCTAATTGCTTGTGGAATAGGATGATGAGTTCTCGATATGAGGCACAGAGTCAGAGATCTCAGATCTAGATTGATCACAACTGCTCATTCATTTAAAATAATATTTGTGCCTATGCCCCAACAGTGGTGACTTAAATCAGATGGTTGATTGGGGATAGGACTTCGATTGATGTGAGCTGAGACACTTCAATTTTCATCTTGTCCCTCTCACGTTGGCCAACCTACATCAGTATGAAGGTGGATGATCATCTGTGGGTTTGTGACTTGACTACTGTTGATGATGGGGGCCAGAGGGTGCAGGATGTCATCTGTCTCTTTGACAATCAGCTCGTTGATAGGATTCTTGCTATCTCGATTCCACTCCATTAGAGCTAGGACTTGAAGGTGTGGAGCCGATCATATTGCATTAAGGTTTCTGTGAGGGATCTCATCGAGATGAGCAAATAAGTGCTAGATAGGAGGATCGAGGCCGCTTGGATCTAGAGAGTGGTTGTCTATCCTAGAGTCAGATTATTTCTTTGGAAGGTTGCTTGAGATCAACTTCTGACGTGTACGCTTCTTAGGGACAACGACATGGAGGTTCTGGCTGCCTATTCAGTCTGTGAGTTGGAGGATGAGTTGACGAAGTATGTCTTCCTTCATTGTCTGAAAGCGAGGTTGATTTAGAGGATAGTCGGTGGTTAGCCACAGGGGGCGAGTAGCTACCCTTGGCTGTATCTCTTTCTGGATGCAATCCGTTGGAGTATGGCTAAGGGTTCGACCTATACTTTGAGAGGTAGGATGGTGTATGTCGCCCATTAGATTTGACTTTCTAGGAATGGCTTGATCTTTAAAACTTAGATTGTGCCTATGCATAGGGTGCCATAAAGAGCCTATTATCTAGTTATGGAGTACAACCGTTTCGATGCTGTTGGTCTATCGCTTGACATCCCAAATTTCTAGGATTCTCATGCTATATCTGCAGTGATCTAGAGGGTTCCTTTCATTTCCTAAGAGCCTCCTCCTTCGAGATTTGTCAAAATTAATTTCGATGGTAGTGTTACTGATGGTAGGAGTGTTGCAGGCTATGTCATCCGCGGTCCGGATGTCAGGCTGCTAGCAGCGGGGGGCTCACATCTTTTTGAGCCTTCCATCCTGGGTGCAGAGCTTCGTGCTACTTGAACGGATATCATCTGCACCAGGCAGGTTTTATTGAGGATGACTCTTTCATAGTCATCGGCTAAATCTAGGATGAGGTGAAGCATTGGAGTCTCATCCGCTCTTCCGCGACATCTGGAGTTTCCCTCACCATTCCATCGCAGTGCCCATTTGACACGTCTTTCAAAAAACGAACAACATGATAAATTGGATTGCATCATTTGTTACCGAGCACACCGAAGACTGGACCTGGGCTCTACAGGATATTTTGTTTTTTAATCTCTTGGGTTGTACTCGTACTAGCTAGAATGGTGTGATCACATGCATGTATATCCAAAAAAAAAAAATCATCACTAGAAAATTTGAATACCTCCACTATAATTGTTTGTAATAATTATAATGATTATAAGCAAAATAACCATCATTAATAATTTTTAATGATGATGTATATCTTATCACCATATAAGATCATACTATATGTGATGACTAAATACCATCACTAATACTCAATGTTAGGATTTGACGTCTCGAGATTCAGCCCACATTGAGTCCACAGCAAAGTTTGCGATGAAAAACGGAGTCCAACGAAATCAAGATCACCTGAAACGGAGCTCGGATGGAGGAGATACGAGCTTTTGAAGTTGGCATAAGATTCGAGGCGGCGGAGGACCACCGGCGACCGGCGGCGGGCGGCAGCGGCGCAGCCGCAGGTGGCGGGGCGCGGGACGCGCGACCCAGGCCCGTGCAGGACGCACGACCCATGCGGGCGGGCGGCCCAGGCGGGCGCGCGGCCCAGCTGGGCGTGCGGCCCAGGCGCGCGCAGGCCCGCGCGCGGGAGCGGGCCGGCCCAGGCCCAGCGGCCTGCTGGCCCTTTGCCCCGATCCACCATGGACCGGACGGTCCATGGTTGGGCCTGTGGACCGCGCAGGCATTTCCGACGCATTTTGCGTGATCCACGGCACTATTCCATGGATCAGTCGCGATCGGAGGGCGTGGGTTGATCTGTTTTTTTGATCCGACGGTTCAGAACCTGATTTGGGTTGATTAAGGACTCTTAAACCTAATCTAATTGGGTTTTAACCCTTTAAAAGGGCCTGTGCGTGAAACAGAGAGGAGGTGATTCGGTTTTTCTACTGAGGCCATGCGTAACCCGAGAAGAGGAAGAAGAGAGAGGCGGAAGCGCTGAGAGAGAAGGAGCAGGAGGCTCCTGGACAGCGGTCGCCAGGCACTTCAGGGGTTCAGGGGGTCTTTCAAGAGAGAGAGAGGTTTTGTGAGGGAAACTTCAGGTGAGAGAGAATTGGGTGTACAAAGGTTGAGGGTGAGGTCTCCTCTTGTAAAATTTCTTTTTCATAGTGAAGTTTGCATGCCCCGTGGAGGCGAGCCCTTTTGTGGCTGATCCACATATTTTGATTGTTTTTCCTTTTGTTTTGTTTCTTCTTTCTTCCTGCTGCATCGCATGGTACTGAAAGGATCTTGGGAGGTGGTGTCCTGGCCAGACATCCACCCAACAAGTGGTATCAGAGTAAGGCGGTACAAGGACGCAGATTGCAGCAGTGGTGAGTAAGACTGAAGATGGAGAAGACAAGAACAATCAAGATGAAGATCAACAATTTTGATGGTAAGAGAAATTTCTTCTTGTGGAAGGCAAGGGTGAAGGACGTGCTCATCCAACAGGGGTTGATCGAAGCTCTCTTGTGCGATGAGAAGCCGACCACCATGGAGGTGCGAGATTGGAAATGGCTACAGATGCAGGCGGTGAGTACCATCCGCATGTACCTGGCAGATGAGGTGGTGATCCATGTGCTGAGTGAGATTTTTCCAACGGTGCTGTGGTCGAAGCTTGAGGAGTTGTACATGGCGAAGTCTCTCACCAACACTCTTTTCCTCTGGAGGCAGTTTTACCAACTGCGGATGACTGAGGGACAGAGCGTGCAGGAGCATTTGAGTCACTTCCAGAAGATCCTTACCAACCTCCTCAGCGTTGGCGAGAACGTTGAGGAGAAGACCAGGGTGCTGGTTTTGCTGGCGTCGCTTTTCCCTTCGTACGAGTCCTTGGTGACTGCTCTTCTAGTGGAGAAGAGCACTATCAAGATGGACGAGATCACCGCGGTAATACTCCAGAACGAGGTTCTCAGGAAGGAGAATCCAGCTTCGAGCTTAGGTGGCGGTAGCTCAGTTTTGGTGGCTTCTGGAGGAGCAGGAGGCGGTAGATAGAGCGACAGGAGATCGCAACGAGGGCGGTCCAAGTCCAGGAGGGACTTGAGCAAAACCAGGTGTTACCAGTGTCAGGAGTTAGGGCATCTAGCCAAAGATTGCCCTCAACTCAAAAATCGGACGGTGGCTGCTGTAGCGACGGCCGGCAGCAATTTAGATGGAGATGTCTTAGAGATATCTAATGAGGTATCTACTTTTTTCCAGCAGTGGATATTAGATTCTGCATGCCCCTATCATGTATGCAGAGGGGAGTAGTTTGACTCCTTGGAGAATAGTGAGGGCACTGTATATTTGCCGGATGGATCGAGCTGTGCGATCAAAGGCATTGGGACGGTCAGTTGGAGGACACATGACGGTGTAGTGAGGAGATTGGGGGAGGTCCGATACATATCCGATTTCAGACGGAATCTTATCTCACTTAGCAGACTGGATTCGAGAGGCTACAGGACGGTAGCTGACGGAGGAATCCTGAGAGTGTTACGTGACAATAGGATTGTACTGGAGGGGAAGAAGAAAAGCAGAGGACATTATTACCTGATGGGGAGCCCAGTGCAAGGTGGAGCTTCGGGAGCCAGGCGGAGCCCAGAGCGAGGTGGAGCTCCAGGAGGTGGATCGGGCACGAGACAAGAAACTCGAGAGGACGAGAGGCGACATCGCAAGGTGAGATTCCTATTGCCGCAGAACGATGCCCTGAGCAGATCTCAGGTCAGGAGGAGCACAGCATACGACGGAGATAGGATCGAGCAGCCTGGCTCGACTCCCATGTTTGCCCATCCATGATCAGTAGACGATTGCCCTAGGGCATGGGGGCGAGGAGATCCAGAAGCTCTCAGATTTTAGAGGAGGCCAAATATCGAGTCGAAGTGGAGATTGTTAGGATTTGATGTCTCAAGATTCAGCCCATATTGAGCCCATAACGAGGTTCACGGTGAAAAATGGAGTCCAACGAGATCAAGATCACCTGAAACGGAGCTCGGATGGAGGAGATACGAGCTTTTGAAGTCGGCATAAGATTCGAGGCGGCGGAGGACCATCGGCGACCGGCGGCGGGCGGCAGCGGCGCAGCCGCAGGATGCGACGCACGGGACGTGCGACCCAGGCCCGCGCGGGACGTGCGACCCACTCGGGCGGGCGGCCCAGTCGGGCGCACGGCCCAGGCGGGCGCGCGGCCCAGGCGCGTGCAGGCCCATGCGCGGGAGCAGGCCGGCCCAGGCCCAGCGGCCTGCTGGCCCTTTGCCCCGGTCCACCGTGGACCGAGCGGTCCATGGCTGGGCCTGTGGACCACGCGGGCGTTTCCCACACGTTTCGCATGGTGCACGACACTATTCCGTGGACCGATTGTGATCGGAGGGTATGGGTTGATCTATTTTTTGATCCGATGGTTCAGAACCTGATTTGGGTTGATTAAGGACCCTTAAACCTAATCTAATTAGGTTTTAACCCTTTAAAAAGGCCTGTGCGTGAAACAGAGAGGAGGTGGTTCGATTTTTCTGCTGAGGCCGCGCGTAATCCGAGAAGAGGAAGAAGAGAGAGGCGAAAGCGCTGAGAGAAAAGGAGCAGGAGGCTCCTGGACAGCAGTCGCCAGGCACTTCAGGGGTTCAGGGGTCTTCCAAGAGAGAGAATGCTTTTGTGAGGAGAACTTCAGGTGAGAGAGAATTGGGTGTACAAGGGTTGAGGGTGAAGTCTCCTCTTGTAAAATTTTTTTTTCATAGTGAAATTTACATGCCCCGTGGAGGCGAGCCCTTTTGTGGCTGATCCACGTATTTTGATTGTTTTTCCTTTTGTTTTATTTCTTCTTCCTTCCTGCTGCATCGCGTGGTACTGAAAGGATCTTGGGAGGTGGTGTCCTGACCAAACATCCATCCAACACTCAAATAATTAATGATAACAATATTAAATCCTTGCATGAATGCATCATAACTATTATAGCTAGTCAAGTCGAAAGCTTAGCTGAGCAAGGATTCTGTCCTAAATTCTAAGAATTGGCGTTAGCTACAGATTTCCATGGGATAAACTAACCATTATCAATTGGTGATTTGTTTGGCATCTATTGGTCATCAAGTCATTGATTTTTATTCTTTTAACGAGGAATCTGCCTTTTTACTAAAAATAAACAATCTGGTTAAGTTGTTCATCTTCATCGAGTCTTCACTATTTTCACCCTACAAGTCTTTTTTTATACAATTTTCTATAGACAAGTCACTGACTTCTTGTCATTTAATAATGTGTCTTTCGTTGTCTAGTGAAAGGAAAATGAAGCATTGTCCTTGACATGGTGCAAATTGAAATAGAGATATCGGTGGCTTGTTATCTTTCAAAGTAGATTTGTCGGCATGTTTTAATTTTAATTGTAATATAGGATATTGTCATGCTTTCCGCCTAAGAATTATAATTAAAGACATAGCAATCATCAGATATATTCAGAGAAGTTGGTCCCATGAGCAAGCAAGATATTCCACCTGCCAGTAAATTCAAAATAATCTGAAAATCATATAATTTATATACTAGCAATAGTGATTATCAAAATAGCTAAATTATTAAATAAAATATCATATATATTCATACACATCGCCACAAGTTATAAAAAAATTTTTATCCAAATTTACAATTCAACTTTTAGTATTTAAGTTATTGATACATAATTTCCGAACAACACTTTAGTATATACAAATTGGCCAAAACTAGCTCTACTTCAACTACAACGATGGTCTTATCCCTAAGTGCTATCCTTAAAAGTCAATACTAGCCTAGTCTTTGATCCTTAGATTTGAAAAATTATAAGTAAAGATAATGATCGTTATAACTTAGTAAGTAACAAATCTACTTTATAAAACTGTATTAAGCTATATTAAATGAGTTAGGTCAATTAAATCATATAAGATATAATACAACTATACAAGTAAACTTAGCAGTGACTTTCAATAGTATCCATATATTGAAATGGTATGTTTTATCTTTTCAATAATTTTTACATTATAAATCAATATATTTTATCAGATTAAAGTAAAATATCTAAATCTTGTAATCTACTATACTTACATTTGTATACTTGAATTTAGGTCTGAGTAACAAATTTTCAATCCATTTTAACTCTATTGTCTTCACTATGGCTGTATTTAACTCTTATGGTTTGGGTATCATGAGGATTATCATTATTGCAGGCTCATCATTTTTAACCCTTTCTACAATATCATCACTGTTATGCCCATGATGGAGTCACTACATTCAATTCCTATGATAAAGTATCAAAATGATTATCTTCATGACAAGGCCATCATTTTTACCCTTGCGATAGGGCACGAAATCAAATACAAACCTATTTATATTTCAGCTTTGAGTCAAGTGATACAAATATGTATATATATATATATATATGTAAATCAAGCATTCTTTTATTTTAAAATATTGAATAATTGAATATATAATAATTATAATTTTACGCAATGAATCCACTTATAATGGATGAAACAATGCAATTAACTAGTAGAAATACAATTATAAATCGATTTCGTATATTTATAAAGATTTCATATATAATTAAATTTAAAATTATCATTATAATTTGTGACACAGGATATTTTATAATTAATTTTCAATAAATATTACCAAGCATAAAATTTTATTTATCTCGTAGATGCCAATTGTTATATAATCTAATCAATTCACGGGGATGCTTGAAACCTAATCACTCCAAAATTGTAGACACATAAAACTAGTACCACACCAATATTTTAACATAATTTTTAAGATTTTTAATTTTTAAACTAACAACTCTTATGATGGAGAAATTATTGTTGTTCCACAGCTAGGCTACCGATCTTGTACCGTTTCATTGCAAAGAAAGGAAGGAGACTAATAAAGAGGTTGAGGGAGAGTGGGAGAGAGCGAGAAGAAAAATCCCTTTCACCCTCAAAACACGCACCCATACACGCACACGGATGGGGAAGGAAGCAGTAGGGCGAGAAAGAGAAGGCGGAAGAGGGCGTGAGAGATGGTGGAGGTGAGAGGGTTGAGGGTGAAAACACGAGAGGCGCTGTGGTTGGATGCGTGCGGGAGGCGGGAGAGCGATGGGGAACGCGAGTGAGGGCTTGGTCGCACGCGAGAGGGGATGAAGGCACGCCGGCGTCGGGTGGACGAGCGACAGAGGCGGCGAGATGGAGGCGTGCGAGGGGGAAAAAGCATGGGAGAGAGAGAGACAGGCGGCGGCGAGTAGCGTGCCGTTGCGGCGAGGAGAACAGGGGCATCTCTGTTTTCACAGAGCGTCGTACGTTTATCCAACGGCACGAGTCCAAGGCTGGGCCTAGGCCTGGGCCATGTTCCCAAATATCCGGCGCAGAAATTTTCTGTGCACCGCCTACAGTGTAGAAAATCTGATATGGAGCACCACTTTATCCTATCATATTATATAATTATTATTTTTTAATATATATTTAATATTTATAATTTTATTTTTTATTTAAAATTTTTAATATAAAAATATTTTTTTTAAAAATTATAATATTTTTAATAAAAATGATGACATATTTTTTTTTCGAAAAAATTATGATATCTTATGCTGATATTATGGCATCCTACGTTAAAATTATAATTTTTTTATACATGATGTCATAATTTTTATAAAAAATTTTATAATTTTTATAAAAAAATATCATAATTCTACGAAGGAAGAATGTAATAATTTTTATAAAAGATGTTATAATTCTGTGAAGGGATATCGTAATTTTTTTGAAAAAAAAGATGTATCATAATTTTTATATAGAAATATCATATTTTTAAAAAAAATATTATAATTATTAAAAAATATTTTTATTATTTAAAATTAAAAAAATAAAATTATAAATATTAAATATATATTAAAAAATAAAACGCCGCGCGGGCGGTGCACAAAGAATTTCTCTTTTGGGTGTGGTGTCGCTCCATCCCGTAGAACTTCTGCCAAAAAATAAATAAAAAAAAAATATCGAATCGGATCGAGTCGAGTCGGTCAATGGCGTGGTCATCCAAGCATGTTTGCAACTGGCACACGAGTAGCGTTGGGTTCGACCAGTCTTCATCTAAATTTCTTCGACAATGTGCCGACCAAGACGTGTGTGAAAGCCATTTGGTAATCAAGTACATGGCAGCCACGGCGCCCCACCCTCATTATTTAATATCTATCATGCGCATGGTGATAGAATCAGTCTGAAATAAATTAATGAAAAAAGAAAAAAAAAATCGAATCGGATCGAGTCGAGTCAGTCAATGGCGTGGTCATCCAAGCATGTTTGCAACTGGCACACGAGTAGCGTTGGGTTCGACCAGTCTTCATCTAAATTTCTTCGACAATGTGCCGACCAAGACGTGTGTGAAAGCCATTTGGTAATCAAGTACATGGCAGCCACGGCGCCCCACCCTCATTATTTAATATCTATCATGCGCATGGTGATAGAATCAGTGTGAAATAAATTAATGAGTGGGGCCCCACCAGTTACCCTGATGAGGCTTCACTCCATGGCTGGTAGCATACCTGAGGGAGTCTGGTTTTTCATTATTGCTTGTCAATAGGTGTACCAGCACGCCAACCTGACATGCAACCAATCAGTCTTAAGCGGGTTTGATATAAATAAATTTGCATCAACTGCTTATCTATTTAATAAATAATTAAATTTAAATTTATAATTTTAAATTTGTTACGGCCAATCTCTTCATCGTCTGATCATCGAAAACGAGCACCTGCAAAAGAAATTCACATTGATCAAAGATATTTTCGATGAGGATCCTCCGATAGTCAAATCAGAGAGGAGACTAGGCAACAGTAGAAAAGAATCAAGGGAACTCAGCAAGGCAGAGAATCCGGAGATTTCGAAAGAACCTCTCTGCAGCACTGTTGCCTTCCCCATTTTATAGTAGAGTATAGTGTGGTGCCGTCATTAATGGTGCAGACAACTGGAGAAGTTGTCAAATCGTCGGAGACTGTCAGAGTCGCCGCAGACTGTCAAGTCATCGTGGGTTATCAAATCGCTGGGATTAATCTATGTCCTTGGCAAGACAATGTCCCAGAGCGGCTATGCCGCATGCCTTTGTCAGGATGGCGGCCTTCAGCAGTCGTACGATGTTTGGGGGAGCCGACCGGCCATACGTCGGTATTTGGTTGTGGGATGTCGGGTGAAGACCCAGGGACCCTCCGACGGTCAGTCTGGCGTGTTGCAGGAGTCGGAGAAGACTCTGTCGTTCGGCCAGTCGGAAATGGAAAGGGTCTGCCCGACCGACATACCTTCGATCGGTCGGTGTCGGCAGTCGTCGGTCGGTGCGGTCGGTAGAGTCGGACGCCGGTCAGGCGGGTCCGATGGTGAGTCGGCGTGAGAGGGACCGGTCGGTATATCCCAACAGTTGCCCCCCCACTCCTGAGTCGGATATCGTGCTGGCCAGCATCCTCGCGTGGGGCGGCAGCTTCGAGCGAAAGGAGTGGATATCCATCGCATCATGCTCCGACTCTGGCGACCGTACCAATGTTCGGTCCGACGCCAGACATCTTGTGGGTGTCAGGCGTCCCATTGGTATCAGACGTCCTATCGGGAATAGAAACCGCCATTTCCGCCGTCTCTTCGGGAACGCAAACCACCATAATTTTTCTGCCACGTGGCAGGGGGCCATTGGGCCGAATCTGTTCAGGCGGATGGAGGCGACGTGGCCTGATCTGGGGCAGGTGCGTCGAATCATCGGACCGAGGGAAGGTCCAAATGCTGCCACATGTCACGATCTGGGAGATCCTCGTTGGTCGTGCTCTCATCCAGGCCGTCAAGGGGCACTATATATACAGGGTCACCTACATCCAAAACTTTACTTTTCAAACCTGTCGCCGAGACTCTGGCCGAGCGGTCCCTTGTCTCAGGTAGTTGTCCCCGCTTCTTTCCTTAGAGAGTTTTCCAGGAGCCTTTGTCGTTGTCTTTCGTTTTCTCCATGCCTCCTTGAAGTTTTCTTCCTTCTTCTTCTCACTCTTTGACTTCGGTTCTAGCGTAATGGTCAGAACCTCCCCACGAGGAAGTCGGTCGGGGAACCCGACCGACGATTCTCGATCGACCCTGAAGATGGAGGTCTCTTCACTTTCGGGGCCGAATATCGATCGGCTCCGGGAGCAGTACAGCATCCCGGAGCAGTTTCGGCTGTTCGCCCCTGGGGCCGACGGTCGGATTAACAACCCGCCCCCGGGCCAGGTGGCTTTCTACGTCGAGGACCTCCAGGCCGGTCTTCGCTTTTTGGTTCTGGAGTTTGTCCAGAACATGCTGGACTACTACGGACCTTGTCCGGCGCAGCTTGCGCCGAACTCGGTCTGACTGGTAGTCAACTTCGCCTTGTTGTGTCGGCTTTTGCCGACCAATCCTCGTATTTCCCTCTTTCGAGCTTTTTTTATTCTCTGACCCCACCCTAAACCCCGAGGGTGGTGGTTTTTCAACCCTCGGAAGGATCTTTCCTTCATCACTGGTCTTTCGTCATCCATCCATGGATGGAAGAACCAGTTCTTCTTTATCTCTTCTCCCGTTCCTTGGAGGTTCCCTTCCCGCTGGGGAGACCCCCGAACTCAACCAAATGAGAACAGTCGGGTGGAGGACGGGGATCGAGAGGACTTTCACCGTTTGAAGGACATCTCGGTGCCGAAGCAGAGGGAGCTCGTCACCGACCAAGCCCTGTATGACACCGGTCTGAGCTCGGTTCCTCGCCTAGGTCTGTTTTTTTTCTCTTTTCTTTTTTTTTTCTTTTTTTGGTGCTGATCCTCTGTTGAAATTGCAGACATGCCACTGAGGGTGAGATTGACGGAAGCCGACGTTCGGCAACAAGCGGCACGGAAGAGGCCGGCGCATGGAGCCGAACCATCACGGCCTCCTAAGAGGCCTCAAGTAGCACCACCGAGCAAGCCGGCGGCAGTGGGAGCGGAGCACGGCTCTGAACGGGCGTCGGATTGGGAGCCGATCATCGCACTGTCAGTGTCGACAGTGCCCACTGAAGCCCCGTCCGAGGAACGATCGGTCGAGGGAGTAGCCCCATCCGAGGGACGGACGGCCAAGGAAATGGTCGAGGATGTGCCGGCCGCTTAGCCGGCAGAAGAGGTTCGGGCAGAGGCACGCAAGCCCGATCAACCTGCGTCGGCGGTCGCTGCGCCCTCGGGAGGGACCCAGTCGGGCTCGAGCCTGCCCTCCCTTTCTGATGTCAAGGCCTGGGTGTCCGAATGAGGGAAGGCCCCGATGGCACCCGGCGACGACAGGAGGTCAGCCGGCCGTGGTGCGTCGTCCGACACCCCACTTCCCGAAGGAGCATCGGCCCTGGCCAACCACGACTTGGCCAGGAGGTTGTGTCAGGCGATTATCCTTCTGACCGATCATGAGGTCATGAAGAACCAATGGGTATCCGACATGCTTTCTTCCTTCTATCCGACCATGATCCGGGTAAGTCTTTCTCCTTTACTTTTCATTTTCATCGTTATTTTTTATAAGTTCGGTCTTCTGACGATCGGTCTTGTTGTTTGCAGCTGATTTACAACATGTCCGAGCTGGAGGCCGGATATCGAAGATTCGGCAATCTCCGGACGGCCTGGAAAGATAAGGCCATGGCCGTCGAGGCCGATAAGGCGATAATGGTCGACCAGCTGAAGCAGTCGATCGACCAGGAGGCCCGGCTTGAAGAGGAGATCTCCCGCCTCACCGAGGAGGTCTCCCACCTCACCAGCACCCTGGCTGCCTCGGGGACCAAGCTGCAATCGGCTCGCGAGGAAGCCAAGCGGAAGTCCCGCACTGTTCGTCGGCTGCATCGCGAGCGGGACGACTCCGTCGGAAAACTCAAAGCCGAACGCGAGCAGCTTCGGATAAGTTTGGGGAATCTCGCCAAGGCCAGAGAAAACATGTCCTCCGCTCAAGCCGATGCAGACATAGCAAGGGCGGAGGCAGAGTCGGCGAAAGAGGCTATGGGTCGGGCTGTGGAGGACTTCCGCTGCTCCGATGAATACCGGGAGAAACTCTTGGAGAGCGATTTCCTCTCGTACCGAGTGGGGTACGAAGACACCCGAAGCACAGTCCAGAGCCTGTATCCGGAGCTTGATCTCAGCAGCGTCGTTCCCCCAGAGTCGGAGGGCCAAGCCGCGGGAGAGGTGGCCGACCCATCGTCGGGAGATCGCACTGCCGTGGAGGAGGCCGACGCAGACCAGGCTGCCAAAGGCGAGGTAGCTCCGACCCCCGATGCTACCTCGGCCCAAGTGGATATGCCGACCACCCCCGGACTTCTCCCGGTAGAGGAAGCCGACTCCGGCGAGTAGTCGGAGCATGTTTTATTTTTATTTTTGTTTAATGTACTTGTAATCGGACTTCGGCCCAATTTTGTAAACTCAGTTCAAGTTTGAATAAAATTGAAAAATTTTCAACTCTTTTTCTTTTTATGTATCTGAGATGTATCTTGCATGTTTCGCCGAAACACCCTTAGGCGTATAAGTCGTAGGCCCGACGTACCTAGCTAGGACGTTTAGTAGGATCCCAGGTAACTATCCAGAATAATCGATAGCGCGTGCCATGGTAAAGGCAGAGTGAGTTTCGATTTTAGATCGGCTTCCCGACTGTCGTATGATCCGACAGTCGAGAGCTTAAGTCGAGCGCCCATTGCCCAGACCTAAGTCGGGCATGTTTGTCGAGTCGGACGTCGTCCGTCCTTCGGGCGTAGCTTTTCGACCCGATCATCTTGTAGAGTCCGATAGTCGAATAGTGTCCGATGCATTTAGTTGATGACAGGTCGGTCATCCATTGCCCGATTCTTTGTCGGGCATATGCGTCGTGACGTGTGATAAATGGTGGTAAGCCGAATATCCTTCGATCGATCGTGACCTGGTCGGTATGTCGCGAATGCGACGTTGGTCATGTTGGCGTTTTGCCTTTCTTGGCCGGAGCTAAGTCGACGAGTTAGCCAGTCGCCTTGCTCAGGAGCTGGCTACGGAAGGGGCGCGGCTTAAACTTAGGGGGTTCCATCGCCATCGCCGGCCTTCCACCAACATAGATATCTCGGTCGTCGCAAGAGTCCGACGCGCCATCGACGATTGGTCCGCAGATTCCCAATGGAATGCTGGGCCCAAGTGGCGTCGGGGTTCATACTACTAGCAAGCGCCGACACACCGTTGGAGGGCTGAGATTCTATACTCCGAAGTTTTGAAGCTGGGTTTGTATTCCGAACAAGGACACACAGGGTTTACTGGTAGTACAACCTCAGATTGTCGGCATTCCAAGTCCAGAGAATGGCGCTTCCTTCTAGAGTCTCCAGTCGGTAAGCTTCCGGCCCGTAGGTGTCCGCTATCTTGTAGGGTCCTTCCCAGTTTGGAGCCAACTTTTTTTGGTCTAGAGGCTTCGAAACTTCTGCCTTTCTTAAGACTAGGTCTCCAGGCCTGAAAAGCTTTGGCTTAACCTTAGCGTTATAGTATCGGGCCACTCTCTATCGGTAGGAAGCCATGCGGAGTTGAGCCTCGCGCTGGAGTTTGGGTAGGAGGTCCAAGTCGGCTCTCCGGCACTCGGAGTTGCCCGACTTTTGGTACTGCTCGACTCTAGTCGATGGTAGCTCGATCTCGAGTGGGATCATCGCCTCCATCCCATAGGCCAAGCTGAAAAGAGATTCTCTGGTCGGGACACGGGGTGTCATTCGGTACACCCATAGGATGGAATTCAATTCTTCGACCCAGAGGCCTTTGGCTTCATTCAGTCGGATCTTTAGTCCATGCAGAATAGTCCGGTTGGTCACCTCGACCTCGCCGTTGGACTATGGGTGCCCGACCGAGGTCAGTCGGTGCGTGACATGAAATCTCACACAGAACTTTCGAAAGTCTCGGTTGTCGAATTGTCATCCATTATCGGTGATAATGGTGTACGGTAGTCCGAACCTGAAGATGATAGACTTCTGGATGAAGTCTTCCATCTTCCGCTCGGTGATCTGCGCCAGAGGTTCGGCTTCCACCCACTTAGTGAATAGTCGATTGCGACGACTATGAACTTCCTTTGGCCAGATGCCGGAGGAAAAGGACCGAGTATGTTGATCCCCCACTAGGCGAAGGGCCATGAGGCGACAATAGGAGTGATTTGGTTGCCGACCGATGTTGTATGTTAGCGTACCTCTGACATGGTTCGCACTTTCGAACCAACTCGACCGCATCCTTTCTCATGGTGGGTCAGTAGTAACCCTGCCGTAGGACTTTGTAGGCTAAGGATTTGCCCCCCAAGTGATTTTCGCAGATCCCTTCATGCACTTCTCTGAGCGCGTAGTCCGCGTCAGTCGGTCCCAAGCACCTGAGCAAGGAAAGAGAGAATGACCTTTTGTAGAGTTGGCCATCCATTATCACGTATTGGGAGGCCACCCATCGGAGTCGTTCGGCTTTCGTGGGGTCTTTAGGGCTGGTTCCGTCGATCAGATACCGAACGATCGGATCCATCCAGCTTGGTTCGGCCGCCAGTTGTAGCACCTCCTCGGCCCTGACAATGCTCGGCTGCTCGAGACTCTCCACCAATGTCTGACCCAAGGCATCGTAGGCTGATGTCGCAAGCCTGGAGAGTGCATCAGCCCGAGCATTCTCCGACCTGGGAATGTGGGAGATCTCGAAATACTTGAGGTGTGTCACGAGATCTCTCACCTTCTGGAGATATTTTGCCATGGTCGGGTCTCGCGCCTCAAAGTTGCCTTTAACTTATCCCACGATCAGCTGGGAGTCGGAGAAGACTCTGAGGCTGTCGATTCCGAGCTCCTTCACTACTCTCAAGCCGGCGAGGAGCGCTTCATACTTAACATGATTATTGGAGGCTTTGAAGTCGAATCGGAGGGCGTACTCGGTAACCACTCCCTCTGAGTTGGTGAGCAGGAACCCAGCCCCGCTCCCTCGGGCGTTGGAAGCTCCGTCGATGCGCAACACCCAGGTAGACCCGGGCTCAGGTTCGGAGATTGCAACTTCTCCGGGGCTCCTGCCTTTCGATCCTCGGTCGGTTGTCGGGCACTCCGCAATAAAGTCGGCCAAGACCTGGGCTTTCAAGGCAGATCGTGGTCGGTACTGAATGTCGAACTCACTTAGCTTCATTGCCCATTTCACCAGTCGTCCTGATGTGTCGGGACAGCGCAAGATCGCTTTCAGAGGCTGGTCGGTGAGGACCACGATAGCGTGCGCTTGAAAATACGGACGGAGTCATTGTGTAGACACGATCAAGGCGAATATCATTTTCTCCATCTTTGAGTATCGAGCTTCAGCTTCGTGGAGCACTTTGCTGGTGTAGTATATGGGTTGGTAAATTCGGCTCTCGTTCTCCCGGACGAGCACCGAGTTAACCACCTCTGGGGAGGTTGCCAAATAGAGGTATAGCATTTCTCCGACTTCCGACTTTACAAGCAATGGCGGGGAGGCCAGGTACCTTTTCAGATCCTCGAAGGCTTGCCGGCACTCGTCCGGTCAAGAGAAGTCCTTCACCTGTCTCAGGGTCTTGAAGAATGGGAGGCATCTCTCTACCGATCGAGAGATGAATCGACTGAGCGCAATGATCCTTCTGTTAAGCTGCTGTACCTCTTTTTTGGTACCCGAGTACCGCATGTCGATGATTGCCTTTATCTTCTCAGGGTTAGCCTCAATTCCTCGTTGAGAAACGAGGAATCCGAGAAACTTTTCCGAAGTCACCCCGAAGGCGCACTTAGTCGGATTTAACCTCATCCGTTGTCGTCGAAGAGTGCGAAAAGTTTCTTCGAGGTCTTGGACATGATCTGAGGCCTGCACACTCTTCACCAGTATGTCATCCACGTACACCTCCATGTTGCATCCGATTTGATCTTTGAAGACCTTATTGACGAGTCACTGGTAGGTGGCCCCGACATTTTTAGTTCGAAGGGCATTACCCTGTAGCAGTAAAGGCCATTGACGGTCACAAAGGCTGTGTGCTCCTCATCTTCGGGCACCATCCGGATCTGATTGTATCCGGCAAAGGCATCCATGAAGCTGAGCAGTCGATGCCCGGACGTCGCGTCTACCAGCTGGTCGATTTTCAGAAGTGGGAAGCTATCCTTCGGACAGGCACGATTTAGGTCGGTATAGTCAATGCAGATCCTCCACCTCCGTTAGCTTTTTTCACCATGACAACATTGGCGAGCCAATCGGGGTACGTGGTTTCTCTGATGAAACCCGCCTCGAGTAGCTTGTCCACTTCCTCGTCGATGGCCTTCTGTCTTTCAGAAGCAAAAGATCGCTTTTTCTGCCTCACCGGCCTCATTCCAGGATTGATGTTGAGTCGGTGAGTCATCGTCTCTAGGGGGATGCTGGACATATCCGCTGCCGACCAAGCGAATACGTCGGTATTGGCCTTCAGCAGCTCCACTAGCTGCCATTGCTCAGGGTCGGATAATTGGGATCCGACCCAGACCACTCGTTCGGGATTCTCTGCTATCGGGATGGAAACCAACTGTTCGGTCGGTTCGCCCCGTTGTTCCTCTCCCCGCTGGTCTAACTTATCGGCTGTCAGGGAGTCCTTCGCTTCGTTACTTCGAGCAGAGATCTGGAAGCATTGCCGAGCGAGTTGTTGATCCTCGTGCATCTTCCCGACTCCATTTTTGATCGAAAATCGAACCAGCAGATGGTAGGTCGAGACTATAGCTTTGAGGGCGTTTAGCCCAGGTCTTCCAAGTATGACGTTATAGATCGAAGGTACTTGGATGACTGCAAAGGTTAGATGGACGGTGCTTATCGTGGTTCGGTTCCAGCTGTCATAGGAAGAGTAACTTCTCCTTCCACCGTGACAGCTTCCCCGATGAAACCCACCAGGGGTGTGGAGACTCTTTCGAGCCGATCAGCTGACAGTCGCATTCGAGAGAAGGTCGAGTAAAACAAAATATTAGTCGAACTTTCATTATCAACAAAGATCCTTCTTACATCATAATTTGTTATTGTTGCTGAGACAACAATAGCGTCGTCATGGAGAGTTTGGATTCTCCGAGCATCTTCATCTGTAAAAGTAATTACATCATCTTAGCGTAGTTTCTTCGTCGCCCCCCTCCAGCAGTCGTCCCGCGGTTCAGTCGTTTGGAGATCATGTTGATGACCCCGGCCGTGGGCTGATTGTTCGCTGCCTCTTCAGTCGGTTGGGGTCGTCGGTTGGGGACGGATTGAGTCGGCGATACCCCGACGTATGAGGGCCTCAATCTCATCCTTGAGTTGGATGCACTGCTCGGTATTGTGGCCGTGGCCCCAATGAAATTGGCAGTACTTTCATCGGTCGAGGCCCTTTGCCTTCAAAGGCGGAGGCCATCACAAATATTCTTTCCCTTCGATCTCCATCAAAATCTATGCGCGAGGAGCAGAGAGGGGAGTGTAGGAGTCATACCTAGGACGCATCAACCTCGAACTTCGCCGTCGAGGCAATCTCGAGCTCCGTCGCTGGGGTGAGACCTGTTTGTCGGTCGGGGGCCTGCTAGGCTCGGCAGGGGCCCGACCTTTCCTTCGCTTCTCCTTTGGACCCTTGGCCTCAGTCAGGCACCGGTCGGAAGCTCCTTCATCTGCGCGCATGTATTTGTACGCGCGCTCTAGCAGTTCGGCGTATGTCCGAGGGAGGATCTTGTCCAAGGAGTACGTAAATCGAGACCCCTTTAGCCCCTCTTCATGACTGAGATAGCTATGTCTTCGTTGAGGTCCCGAACCTCAAGCGTGGCCGCGTTGAATCGCATCACGAAGTATCGGAGCGTCTCATTTTCTCCCTGCTTGAGGAAAAAAAGGCTGTCCGAAGTTCGTGGGGGCTTCCGGCTGGTGCTGAAATGGGCCACGAAAGCATGTTCGAGCTGTCCGAAGGAGTGGATGCTTCCTGAGTGGAGGCCGGAGTACCAAGCCCTGGCAGCCTTGCGAAGTGTGGTGGGGAAGCCGATGCAGAGAAGGGCATCGGTTGCCCCTTGGATCGTTATGAGAGCCTTGTAGCTCTCCAGATGGGCAACTGGGTCGGTGGAGCTATCATAGGGCTCCACACGAGGCATCTTGAACCGACTTAGGATTGGCTCATCGAGGATGAGTCAGGAGAGAGATTGGACGGTCTGAAAGTCGACATCGTTTGAAGACTTCTGTCCGTCCATCTGAAGCTGGGCGAGCCGACGGTCGATTTCTTCAAACCTGCGTTCGTAGTCGTTGGCCCGTCGATGTTGGGAGACCCCGGGGGTGGCGTCTCCCGACGAATCCAAGAGGGAGGCAGACGGTATTCGCGGCCACTTCTCCTTCCTCGCTCATTCCAACTGGGAAGGAGACGGTCGTCGGGACCAATGGGTATCATGCCGTGGCCGCCTCTCCTCCTCTCGGTGGGAGTGTTGTGACAGCTGCTCCTGAGAGGAGATGGAGACCGACACGGGCGTCGGCGGCTGCTCCTGGAGGCATCGGATGTGCCGTCGGTTGCCCCGCCAGCGATTGCGACAACCAGGTTGGTTGTTGTTGAAGGCTCTTGACTGCATCCGTCAGTACAGTCATCTGCCGCACAATCGCCCCAATTTGTGCCTCCGTGGTCACCACAGGATGCGGAGAGCTGGGCTCCGCCATGGAGGGTGGAGGAGAGGTCTCTTCCCGACGGGAGGAGTGCCTCGCCGATCCGGTGGCCCTCGATCACTGAGTCCGGGTTCTTATCATTTCGAAAGAATTTTTTCAAGCTCTGTGGAGGTCGGACCGGCCCCCTTCCTGGCGCGCCAAAACCTGTTGCGGCTAATCCCCTCGTCGCCTGGTTGCAGGAACGAGCACCTGCAAGAGAAGTCCACACTGACCGGAGATGACCTCCGGTGGGGATCCTCCGACGGTCAAGTCAGAGAGGAGACTAGACAACAGTAGAAAGAATCAGGGGAACTCAACGAGAGAGAGAGAGAGTCCGGGGATTTGAAAGAACCTCTCTGCAGCACTGTTGCCTTCTCCATTTTATAGTAAAGCGCGGCGTGGTGCCGTCATTAATGGCGCAGACAACTGGGGGAGTTGTCAAATCGTCGGAGGCTGTCAGAGTCACCGCGGACTGTCAAGTCACCGTGGGTTGTCAAATCACGGGATTAATCTATGTCCTTCGCAGGACAAATGTCCAGGGCGGTTATGCCGCATGCCTTTGTCAGGACGGCGGCCTTCAGTAGTCGTACGGCGTTGGGGAGTCGACCGGTCATACGTCGGTATTTGGTTGTGGGATGTCGGGTAAAGATCCAGGGACCCTCCGACGGTCAGGTCTGGTGCGTGCGGGAGTCGGAGAAGACTCTGTGTTCGGGTCAGTCGGGAATGAAAAGGGTCTGGCCGACCGACATACTTCGTCGATCGGTGGTCGGCAGTCATCGGTCGGTAGAGTCGGGTGCCGGTCAGACAGGCCCGATGGTGAGTCGGCGTGAGAGGGATCGGTCGTATATCTCAACAGGATTATTTTATAATTAAGTCGAATAGTTAAGGCTTGTTGGACTAGTTAAAATACACTCAATCCATTTCAGATCGATTTAATCCAATTAACTTAACCTGTCTAATCCTTAGGCTCATATAATCTATTAAAAATTTATTTAATTCATTTAATTTGATTGATCCATTCAGTAAATGGACTATATGGTCCAATCTGATTATCTATTTAATAAAATATTAATTTTAAATTTATATTTTTATATATTTAACAAATATATCGGATTCTAATCGACAATTTTTTGACCTTACCTGTATTCAAAACAACCTAATTGTCACTCCTACTTTTTAAAAAATTTTAACTAATATAGTTAGTAAAATTATCATGAATTTAATGTTGGATTTTGTTTTTATCTGATCTGATCTGCTTTTCTTTTATATTAATTTTTAAAAATATAAAAAAATAAAAAAAATTAAAAATTATTATCATCAATATCTAAATATCTATCTAAAAATATTATTATTAAAAAAATTATTGATTATAATTATTTTCCATATGTATCTTACACCATCCAATAAAAAAATTATTAAAATATTTATTATTGAAAAAAAATATTATTATTCAAATTTAATTTGAAATTTGAAAAAAAAATATTTTAATTTCAAATTAATAATTTTTATTGATTTAAATAAAAAAAATTATTTTTTTAAATTAATATAATAATTTTTTATTAAATAATATAAGATACATGTGGTAGAATGATCATAATCAATAATTTTTTATTAGGCATCACGTGTGCGGTGCGGGGCTCTAATCATAGCCTATTCCAGGTGCACCAACTCACTGGTACATCAGGCGAATTATTTTTTTGCCACGTCGTGTGCCTGGCCACCTCAGTGTGAAGAGTGAGAAAAGAGGAAATGTGCTCAGCCCCCCTCCCTGAGCGCACACATTCTCGAAGCAAACTTGGAGCGCGTCCTGATCCCTCGGCCATACACCCCTCAGAAGCCTCGATGCTCCACCTACGGCTCCCACGCCGGCACGACTCCCTCCGACATTCCCTCCACCGCCGGCATGCTGGACGTTAGCCGGGTCTCCTGGTGGAGGTAGCACAGAGCTTACCCTCATCATACTCGTGATCTCCGGTTCTCTCACCCTCTCCTCCCGCCTCGAGTCCGCCAGCTCCACGTACCTCCCCCTCTCGGGCCCCTCCACCACCACCATTGAAAAATAATCACGCCTCCCGATCACCCCACCGGTCGACTTGCTCGAGCCTTGCCAGCTCTCCTCCAACTGGTTCTTCCTCCCTTCTCATTATCTCCAACAACACCATCTCGAAGCTGTCACATCTATTCTTATTTGAGATCGCTAAGTTGGTCAGCCACTCCGAAGCAAGGAACCCTCTTATCCCCCTCATCATGGTGAAGAATCTGGATTGCTCCGGACTCATCAATTTGGCGAGGCTGAAGTCTAAAATCTTGACCTGGTTGTAGTTATGGAGGAGGCTGTTCCCTGACTCTCCAGGTACTAGCTCTCCGCCATTCACTCAGAGAGAGGGCGGTTGGGCTTCCGTTTGCTCTCGAAGTAGAGCGCTTCTTTTATTTTATTTTATTTTCTTTTCTCTTTTTCCCCTCTCCTTATGCTGAGGTGGTCAGA